>NC_091290.1:156948534-157074660 GCF_032444005.1 Ranitomeya imitator
TCTTATCATGTATCTCTGTATACAGGGAGCTCCCCCTAGTGGTGACTGCAGACAGGGTCTTATCATGTATCTCTGTATACAGGGAGCTCCCCCTAGTGGTGGCTGCAGACAGGATCTTATCATGTATCTCTGTATACAGGGAGCTCCCCCTAGTGGTGGCTGCAGACAGGATCTTATCATGTATCTCTGTATACAGGGAGCTCCCCCTAGTGGTGGCTGCAGACAGGATCTTATCATGTATCTCTGTATACAGGGAGCTCCCCCTAGTGGTGGCTGCAGACAGGATCTTATCATGTATCTCTGTATACAGGGAGCTCCCCCTAGTGGTGACTGCAGACAGGATCTTACCATGTATCTCTGTATTCAGGGAGCTCCCCCTAGTGGTGGCTGCAGACAGGATCTTACCATGTATCTCTGTATTCAGGGAGCTCCCCCTAGTGGTGGCTGCAGACAGGATCTTATCATGTATCTCTGTATACAGGGAGCTCCCCCTAGTGGTGGCTGCAGACAGGATCTTATCATGTATCTCTGTATATAGGGAGCTCCCCCTAGTGGTGACTGCAGACAGGATCTTATCATGTATCTCTGTATACAGGGAGCTCCCCCTAGTGGTGACTGTAGACAGGATCTTATCATGTATCTCTGTATACAGGGAGCTCCCCCTAGTGGTGACTGCAGACAGGATCTTATCATGTATCTCTGTATACAGGGAGCACCCCCTAGTGATGACTGCAGACAGGATCTTACCATGTATCTCTGTATACAGGGAGCTCCCCCTAGTGGTGGCTGCAGACAGGATCTTATCATGTATCTCTGTATACAGGGAGCTCCCCCTAGTGGTGACTGCAGACAGGATCTTATCATGTATCTCTGTATACAGGGAGCTCCCCCTAGTGGTGACTGCAGACAGGATCTTATCATGTATCTCTGTATATAGGGAGCTCCCCCTAGTGGTAGCTGCAGACAGGATCTTATCATGTATCTCAGTATACAGGGAGCTCCCCCTAGTGGTGACTGCAGACAGGATCTTATCATGTATCTCTGTATACAGGGAGCTCCCCCTAGTGGTGACTGCAGGCAGGATCTTATCATGTATCTCTGTATACAGGGAGCTCCCCCTAGTGGTGACTGCAGACAGGATCTTATCATGTATCTCTCTATACAGGGAGCTCCCCCTAGTGGTGACTGCAGACAGGATCTTATCATGTATCTCTGTATACAGGGAGCTCCCCCTAGTGGTGGCTGCAGACAGGATCTTATCATGTATCTCTGTATACAGGGAGCTCCCCCTAGTGGTGGCTGCAGACAGAATCTTATCATGTATCTCTGTATACAGGGAGCTCCCCCTAGTAGTGGCCGCAGACAGGATCTTATCATGTATCTCTGTGTACAGGGAGCTCCCCCTAGTGGTGGCTGCAGACAGGATCTTATCATGTATCTCTGTATACAGGGAGCTCCCCCTAGTGGTGGCTGCAGACAGGATCTTACCATGTATGTCTGTATACAGGGAGCTCACCCCAAGTGGTGACTGCAGACAGGATCTTATCATGTATCTCTGTATACAGGGAGCTCCCCCTAGTGGCGGCTGCAGACAGGATCTTATCATGTATCTCTGTATACAGGGAGCTCCCCCTAGTGGTGACTGCAGACAGGATCTTATGTATCTCTGTATACAGGGAGCACCCCCTAGTGATGACTGCAGACAGGATCTTATCATGTATCTCTGTATACAGGGAGCTCCCTCTAGTGGTGACTGCAGACAGGATCTTATCATGTATCTCTGTATACAGGGAGCTCCCCCTAGTGGTGGCTGCAGACAGGATCTTACCATGTATCTCTGTATACAGGGAGCTCACCCCAAGTGGTGACTGCAGACAGGATCTTATCATGTATCTCTGTATACAGGGAGCTCCCCCTAGTGGTGGCTGCAGACAGGATCTTATCATGTATCTCTGTATACAGGGAGCTCCCTCTAGTGGTGACTGCAGACAGGATCTTATCATGTATCTCTGTATACAGGGAGCTCCCCCTAGTGGTGACTGGAGACAGGATCTTATCATATATCTCTGTATACAGGGAGCTCCCCCTAGTGGTGACTGCAGACAGGATCTTACCATGTATCTCTGTATACAGGGAGCTCCCCCTAGTGGTGACTGCAGACAGGATCTTACCATGTATCTCTGTATACAGGGAGCTCCCCCTAGTGGTGGCTGCAGACAGGATCTTACCATGTATCTCTGTATACAGGGAGCTCCCCCTAGTGGTGGCTGCAGACAGGATCTTACCATGTATCTCTGTATACAGGGAGCTCCCCCTAGTGGTGGCTGCAGACAGGATCTTACCATGTATCTCTGTATACAGGGAGCTCCCCCTAGTGGTGGCTGCAGACAGGATCTTACCATGTATCTCTGTATACAGGGAGCTCCCCCTAGTGGTGGCTGCAGACAGGATCTTACCATGTATCTCTGTATACAGGGAGCTCCCCCTAGTGGTGGCTGCAGACAGGATCTTACCATGTATCTCTGTATACAGGGAGCTCCCCCTAGTGGTGACTGCAGACAGGATCTTATCATGTATCTCTGTATACAGGGAGCTCCCCCTAGTGGTGACTGCTGACAGGATCTTATCATGTATCTCTGTATACAGGGAGCTCCCCCTAGTGGTGGCTGCAGACAAGATCTTATCATATAACTCTGTATACAGGGAGCTCCCCCTAGTGGTGACTGCAGACAGGATCTTATCATGTATCTCTGTATACAGGGAGCTCTCCCTAGTGGTGGCTGCAGACAGGATCTTATCTTATGTATCTCTGTATACAGGGAGCTCCCCCTAGTGGTGGCTGCAGACAGTATCTTATCATGTATCTCTGCATACAGGGAACTCCCCCTAGTGCTGGCTGCAGACAGGGTCTTATCATGTATCTCTGTATACAGGGAGCTCCCCCTAGTGGTGGCTGCAGACAGGATCTTATCATGTATCTCTGTATACAGGGAGCTCCCCCTAGTGGTGGCTGCAGACAGGATCTTATCATGTATCTCTATATACAGGGAGCTCCCCCTAGTGGTGGCTGCAGACAGGATCTTATCATGTATCTCTGTATACAGGGAGCTCCCCCTAGTGGTGACTGCAGACAGGATCTTATCATGTATCTCTGTATACAGGGAGCTCCCCCTAGTGGTGACTGCAGACAGGATCTTATCATGTATCTCTGTATACAGGGAGCTCCCCCTAGTGGTGGCTGCAGACAGGATCTTATCTTATGTATCTCTGTATACAGGGAGCTCCCCCTAGTGGTGACTGCAGACAGGATCTTATCATGTATCTCTGTGTACAGGGAGCTCCCCCTAGTGGTGGCTGCAGACAGGATCTTATCATGTATCTCTGTATACAGGGAGCTCCCCCTAGTGGTGACTGCAGACAGGATCTTATCATGTATCTCTGTATACAGGGAGCTCCCCCTAGTGGTGGCTGCAGACAGGATCTTATCATGTATCTCTGTATACAGGGAGCTCCCCCTAGTGGTGGCTGCAGACAGGATCTTATCTTATGTATCTCTGTATACAGGGAGCTCCCCCTAGTGGTGACTGCAGACAGGATCTTATCATGTATCTCTGTGTACAGGGAGCTCCCCCTAGTGGTGGCTGCAGACAGGATCTTATCATATATCTCTGTATACAGGGAGCTCCCTCTAGTGGTGGCTGCAGACAGGATCTTATCATGTATCTCTATAAACAGGGAGCTCCCCCTAGTGGTGGCTGCAGACAGAATCTTATCATGTATCTCTGTATACAGGGAGCTCCCTCTAGTGGTGGCTGCAGACAGGATCTTATCATGTATCTGTATACAGGGAGCTCCCCCTAGTGGTGGCTGCAGACAGGATCTTATCATGTATCTCTGTATACAGGGAGCTCCCCCTAGTGGTGGCTGCAGACAGGATCTTATCATATATCTCTGTATACAGGGAGCTCCCCCTAGTGGTGGCTGCAGACAGGATCTTATCATGTATCTCTGTATACAGGGAGCTCCCCCTAGTGGTGGCTGCAGACAGGATCTTATCATGTATCTCTATATACAGGGAGCTCTCCCTAGTGGTGGCTGTAGACAGGATCTTATCATGTATCTCTGTATACAGGGAGCTCCCCCTAGTGGTGACTGCAGACAGGATCTTATCGTGTATCTCTGTATACAGGGAGCTCCCCCTAGTGGTGGCTGCAGACAGGATCTTATCATGTATCTCTGTATACAGGGAGCTCCCCCTAGTGGTGACTGCAGACAGGATCTTATCATATATCTCTGTATACAGGGAGCTCCCCCTAGTGGTGGCTGCAGACAGGATCTTATCATGTATCTCTGTATACAGGGAGCTTCCCCTAGTGGTGACTGCAGACAGGATCTTATAATATATCTCTGTATACAGGGAGCTCCCCCTAGTGGTGGCTGCAGACAGGATCTTATCATGTATCTCTGTATACAGGGAGCTCCCCCTAGTGGTGACTGCAGACAGGATCTTATCATGTATCTCTGTATACAGGGAGCTCCTCCTAGTGGTGACTGCAGACAGGATCTTATCATGTATCTCTGTATACAGGGAGCTCCCCCTAGTGGTGACTGCAGACAGGATCTTATCATGTATCTCTGTATACAGGGAGCTCCCCCTAGTGGTGACTGCAGACAGGATCTTATCATGTATCTCTGTATACAGGGAGCTCCCCCTAGTGGTGACTGCAGACAGGATCTTATGTATCTCTGTATACAGGGAGCACCCCCTAGTGATGACTGCAGACAGGATCTTATCATGTATCTCTGTATACAGGAAGCTCCCCCTAGTGGTGGCTGCAGACAGGATCTTACCATGTATCTCTGTATACAGGGAGCTCCCCCTAGTGGTGACTGCAGACAGGATCTTATCATATATCTCTGTATACAGGGAGCTCCCCCTAGTGGTGACTGCAGACAGGAACTTATCATGTATCTCTGTATACAGAGAGCTCCCCCTAGTGGTGGCTGCAGACAGGATCTTACCATGTATCTCTGTATACAGGGAGCTCCCCCTAGTGGTGACTGCAGACAGGATCTTATCATGTATCTCTGTATACAGGGAGCTCCCCCTAGTGGTGACTGCAGACAGGATCTTATCATGTATCTCTGTATACAGGGAGCTCCCCCTAGTGATGGCTGCAGACAGGATCTTACCATGTATCTCTGTATACAGGGGGCTCCCCCTAGTGGTGACTGCAGACAGGATCTTATCCTGTATCTCTGTATACAGGGAGCTCCCCCTAGTGGTGGCTGCAGACAGGAACTTATCATGTATCTCTGTGTACAGGGAGCTCCCCCTAGTGGTGGCTGCAGACAGGATCTTATCATGTATCTCTGTATACAGGGAGCTCCCCCTAGTGGTGGCTGCAGACAGAATCTTATCATGTATCTCTGTATACAGGGAGCTCCCCCTAGTGGTGATTGCTGACAGGATCTTATCATGTATCTCTGTATACAGGGAGCTCCCCCTAGTGGTGACTGCAGACAGGATCTTGTGTATCTCTGTATACAGGGAGCTCCCCCTAGTGGTGGCTGCAGACAGGATCTTATCTTATGTATCTCTGTATACAGGGAGCTCCCCCTAGTGGTGGCTGCAGACAGGATCTTATCATGTATCTCTGTATACAGGGAGCTCCCCCTAGTGGTGACTGCAGACAGGATCTTATCATGTATCTCTGTATACAGGGAGCTCCCCCTAGTGGTGACTGCAGACAGGATCTTATCATGTATCTCTGTATACAGGGAGCTCCCCCTAGTGGTGACTGCAGACAGGATCTTATCATGTATCTCTGTATACAGGGAGCTCCCCCTAGTGGTGACTGCAGACAGGATCTTATAATGTATCTCTGTATACAGGGAGCTCCCCCTAGTGGTGGCTGCAGACAGGATCTTATCATGTATTTCTGTATACGGGGAGCTCCCCCTAGTGGTGGCTGCAGACAGAATCTTATCATGTATCTCTGTATACAGGGAGCTCCCCCTAGTGGTGGCTGCAGACAGGATCTTATCATGTATCTCTGTATACAGGGAGCTCCCACTAGTGGTGACTGCAGACAGGATCTTATCATGTATCTCTGTATACAGGGAGCTCTCCCTAGTGGTGGCTGCAGACAGGATCTTATCATGTATCTCTGTATACAGGGAGCTCCCCCTAGTGGTGACTGCAGACAGGATCTTATCATGTATCTCTGTATACAGGGAGCTCCCCCTAGTGGTGGCTGCAGACAGGATCTTATCATGTATCTCTGTATACAGGGAGCTCCCCCTAGTGGTGGCTGCAGACAGGATCTTATCATGTATCTCTGTATATAGGGAGCTCCCCCTAGTGGTGACTGCAGACAGGATCTTTTCATGTATCTCTGTATACAGGGAGCTCCCCCTAGTGGTGGCTGCAGACAGGATCTTATCATGTATCTCTGTATACAGGGAGCTCCCCCTAGTGGTGGCTGCAGACAGGATCTTATCATGTATCTCTGTATACAGGGAGCTCCCTCTAGTGGTGACTGCAGACAGGATCTTATCATGTATCTCTGTATACAGGGAGCTCCCCCTAGTGGTGACTGGAGACAGGATCTTATCATATATCTCTGTATACAGGGAGCTCCCCCTAGTGGTGACTGCAGACAGGATCTTACAATGTATCTCTGTATACAGGGAGCTCCCCCTAGTGGTGACTGCAGACAGGATCTTATCATGTATCTCTGTATACAGGGAGCTCCCCCTAGTGGTGACTGCAGACAGGGTCTTATCATGTATCTCTGTATACAGGGAGCTCCCCCTAGTGGTGGCTGCAGACAGCCTGCTGTTATGTTCCCATCTCATAGATCGGTGCACAGCCTGCTGTTATGTTCCCATCTCATAGATCTTGCACAGCCTGCTGTTATGTTCCCATCTCATAGATCGTGCACAGCCTGCTGTTATGTTCTCATCTCATAGATCGGTGTACAGCCTGCTGTTATGTTCCCATCTCATAGATCGGGGCACAGCCTGCTGTTATGTTCCCATCTCATAGATCGTGCACAGCCTGCTGTTATGTTCCCATCTCATAGATCGTGCACAGCCTGCTGTTATGTTCCCATCTCATAGATCGGGGCACAGCCTGCTGTTATGTTCCCATCTCATAGATCGGGGCACAGCCTGCTGTTATGTTCCCATCTCATACATCGGGGCACAGCCTGCTGTTATGTTCCCATCTCATAGATCGTGCACAGCCTGCTGTTATGTTCCCATCTCATAGATTGTGCACAGCCTGCTGTTATGTTCCCATCTCATAGATCGGGGCACAGCCTGCTGTTATGTTCCCATCTCATAGATCGGTGCACAGCCTGCTGTTATGTTCCCATCTCATAGATCGGGGCACAGCCTGCTGTTATGTTCCCATCTCATAGATCGGGGCACAACCTGCTGTTATGTTCCCATCTCATAGATCGGTGCACAGCCTGCTGTTATGTTCCCATCTCATAGATCGGGGCACAGCCTGCTGTTATGTTCCCATCTCATAGATCGGGGCACAGCCTGCTGTTATGTTCCCATCTCATAGATCGGGGCACAACCTGCTGTTATGTTCCCATCTCATAGATCGGGGCACAACCTGCTGTTATGTTCCCATCTCATAGATCGGTGCACAGCCTGCTGTTATGTTCCCATCTCATAGATCGGGGCACAGCCTGCTGTTATGTTCCCATCTCATAGATCGGGGCACAGCCTGCTGTTATGTTCCCATCTCATAGATCGGGGCACAACCTGCTGTTATGTTCCCATCTCATAGATCGGTGCACAGCCTGCTGTTATGTTCCCATCTCATAGATCGGGGCACAGCCTGCTGTTATGTTCCCATCTCATAGATCGGGGCACAGCCTGCTGTTATGTTCCCATCTCATAGATCGTGCACAGCCTGCTGTTATGTTCCCATCTAATAGATCGGGGCACAGCCTGCTGTTATGTTCCCATCTCATAGATCGGTGCACAGCCTGCTGTTATGTTCCCATCTCATAGATCGGGGCACAGCCTGCTGTTATGTTCCCATCTCATAGATCGTGCACAGCCTGCTGTTATGTTCCCATCTCATAGATCGGTGCACAGCCTGCTGTTATGTTCCCATCTCATAGATCGGTGCACAGCCTGCTGTTATGTTCCCATCTCATAGATCGGGGCACAGCCTGCTGTTATGTTCCCATCTCATAGATCGTGCACAGCCTGCTGTTATGTTCCCATCTCATAGATCGGGGCACAGCCTGCTGTTATGTTCCCATCTCATAGATCGGGGCACAGCCTGCTGTTATGTTCCCATCTCATAGATCGTGCACAGCCTGCTGTTATGTTCCCATCTCATAGATCGGTGCACAGCCTGCTGTTATGTTCCCATCTCATAGATCGGGGCACAGCCTGCTGTTATGTTCCCATCTCATAGATCGGGGCACAGCCTGCTGTTATGTTCCCATCTCATAGATCGGGGCACAGCCTGCTGTTATGTTCCCATCTCATAGATCGGGGCACAGCCTGCTGTTATGTTCCCATCTCATAGATCGGGGCACAGCCTGCTGTTATGTTCCCATCTCATAGATCGGTGCACAGCCTGCTGTTATGTTCCCATCTCATAGATCGTGCACAGCCTGCTGTTATGTTCCCATCTAATAGATCGGGGCACAGCCTGCTGTTATGTTCCCATCTCATAGATCGTGCACAGCCTGCTGTTATGTTCCCATCTCATAGGTCGTGCACAGCCTGCTGTTATGTTCCCATCTCATAGATCGGGGCACAGCCTGCTGTTATGTTCCCATCTTATAGATCGGGGCACAGCCTGCTGTTATGTTCCCATCTCATAGATCGGGGCACAGCCTGCTGTTATGTTCCCATCTCATAGATCGGGGCACAGCCTGCTGTTATGTTCCCATCTCATAGATCGTGCACAGCCTGCTGTTATGTTCCCATCTCATTGATCGGGGCACAGCCTGCTGTTATGTTCCCATCTCATAGATCGGGGCACAGCCTGCTGTTATGTTCCCATCTCATAGATCGTGCACAGCCTGCTGTTATGTTCCCATCTCATAGATCGGGGCACAGCCTGCTGTTATGTTCCCATCTCATAGATCGGGGCACAGCCTGCTGTTATGTTCCCATCTCATAGATCGGGGCACAGCCTGCTGTTATGTTCCCATCTCATAGATCGTGCACAGCCTGCTGTTATGTTCTCATCTCATAGATCGTGCACAGCCTGCTGTTATGTTCCCATCTCATAGATCGGTGCACAGCCTGCTGTTATGTTCTCATCTCATAGATCGGTGCACAGCCTGCTGTTATGTTCCCATCTCATAGATCGTGCACAGCCTGCTGTTATGTTCCCATCTCATAGATCGTGCACAGCCTGCTGTTATGTTCCCATCTCATAGATCGTGCACAGCCTGCTGTTATGTTCCCATCTCATAGATCGTGCACAGCCTGCTGTTATGTTCCCATCTCATAGATCGGGGCACAGCCTGCTGTTATGTTCCCATCTCATAGATCGGTGCACAGCCTGCTGTTATGTTCCCATCTCATAGATCGGGGCACAGCCTGCTGTTATGTTCCCATCTCATAGATCGGGGCACAGCCTGCTGTTATGTTCCCATCTCATAGATCGGGGCACAGCCTGCTGTTATATTCCCATCTCATAGATCGGGGCACAGCCTGCTGTTATGTTCCCATCTCATAGATCGGGGCACAGCCTGCTGTTATGTTCCCATCTCATAGATCGTGCACAGCCTGCTGTTATGTTCCCATCTCATAGACCGTGCACAGCCTGCTGTTATGTTCCCATCTCATAGATCGGGGCACAGCCTGCTGTTATGTTCCCATCTCATAGATCGGGGCACAGCCTGCTGTTATGTTCCCATCTCATAGATCGGGGCACAGCCTGCTGTTATGTTCCCATCTCATAGATCGGGGCACAGCCTGCTGTTATGTTCCCATCTCATAGATTGTGCACCGCCTGCTGTTATGTTCCCATCTCATAGATCGGGGCACAGCCTGCTGTTATATTCCCATCTCATAGATCGGGGCACAGCCTGCTGTTATGTTCCCATCTCATAGATCGTGCACAGCCTGCTGTTATGTTCCCATCTCATAGATCGGTGCACAGCCTGCTGTTATGTTCCCATCTCATAGATCGGGGCACAGCCTGCTGTTATGTTCCCATCTCATAGATCGTGCACAGCCTGCTGTTATGTTCCCATCTCATAGACCGTGCACAGCCTGCTGTTATGTTCCCATCTCATAGATCGGGGCACAGCCTGCTGTTATGTTCCCATCTCATAGATCGGGGCACAGCCTGCTGTTATGTTCCCATCTCATAGATCGGGGCACAGCCTGCTGTTATGTTCCCATCTCATAGATCGGGGCACAGCCTGCTGTTATGTTCCCATCTCATAGATTGTGCACCGCCTGCTGTTATGTTCCCATCTCATAGATCGGGGCACAGCCTGCTGTTATGTTCCCATCTCATAGATCGTGCACAGCCTGCTGTTATGTTCCCATCTCATAGGTCGTGCACAGCCTGCTGTTATGTTCCCATCTCATAGATCGGGGCACAGCCTGCTGTTATGTTCCCATCTCATAGATCGGGGCACAGCCTGCTGTTATGTTCCCATCTCATAGATCGTGCACAGCCTGCTGTTATGTTCCCATCTCATAGATCGGGGCACAGCCTGCTGTTATGTTCCCATCTCATAGATCGGTGCACAGCCTGCTGTTATGTTCCCATCTCATAGATCGGGGCACAGCCTGCTGTTATGTTCCCATCTCATAGATCGTGCACAGCCTGCTGTTATGTTCCCATCTCATAGATCGTGCACAGCCTGCTGTTATGTTCCCATCTCATAGATCGGGGCACAGCCTGCTGTTATGTTCCCATCTCATAGATCGTGCACAGCCTGCTGTTATGTTCCCATCTCATAGATCGTGCACAGCCTGCTGTTATGTTCCCATCTCATTGATCGGGGCACAGCCTGCTGTTATGTTCCCATCTCATAGATCGGGGCACAGCCTGCTGTTATGTTCCCATCTCATAGATCGGTCACAGCCTGCTGTTATGTTCCCATCTCATAGATCGGGGCACAGCCTGCTGTTATGTTCCCATCTCATAGATCGTGCACAGCCTGCTGTTATGTTCCCATCTCATAGATCGTGCACAGCCTGCTGTTATGTTCCCATCTCATAGATCGTGCACAGCCTGCTGTTATGTTCCCATCTAATAGATCGGTGCACAGCATGCTGTTATGTTCCCATCTCATAGATCGTGCACAGCCTGCTGTTATGTTCCCATCTCATAGATCGGGGCACAGCCTGCTGTTATGTTCCCATCTCATAGATCGGGGCACAGCCTGCTGTTATGTTCCCATCTCATAGATCGGTGCACAGCCTGCTGTTATGTTCCCAACTCATAGATCGAGCACAGCCTGCTGTTATGTTCCCATCTCATAGATCGTGCACAGCCTGCTGTTATGTTCCCATCTCATAGATCGGTGCACAGCCTGCTGTTATGTTCCCATCTCATAGATCGGGGCACAGCCTGCTGTTATGTTCCCATCTCATAGATCGGTGCACAGCCTGCTGTTATGTTCCCGTCTCATAGATCGTGCGCAGCCTGCTGTTATGTTCCCATCTCATAGATCAGTGCACAGCCTGCTGTTATGTTCCCATCTCATAGATCGGTGCACAGCCTGCTGTTATGTTCCCATCTCATAGATCGGGGCACAGCCTGCTGTTATGTTCCCATCTCATAGATCGGTGCACAGCCTGCTGTTATGTTCCCATCTCATAGATCGTGCACAGCCTGCTGTTATGTTCCCATCTCATAGATCGTGCACAGCCTGCTGTTATGTTCCCATCTCATAGATCAGTGCACAGCCTGCTGTTATGTTCCCATCTCATAGATCGGTGCACAGCCTGCTGTTATGTTCCCATCTCATAGATCGGGGCACAGCCTGCTGTTATGTTCCCGTCTCATAGATCGGTGCACAGCCTGCTGTTATGTTCCCGTCTCATAGATCGTGCACAGCCTGCTGTTATGTTCCCATCTCATAGATCGTGCGCAGCCTGCTGTTATGTTCCCATCTCATAGATCGGTGCACAGCCTGCTGTTATGTTCCCATCTCATAGATCGGGGCACAGCCTGCTGTTATGTTCCCATCTCATAGATCGGTGCACAGCCTGCTGTTATGTTCCCATCTCATAGATCGTGCACAGCCTGCTGTTATGTTCCCATCTCATAGATCGTGCACAGCCTGCTGTTATGTTCCCATCTCATAGATCGTGCACAGCCTGCTGTTATGTTCCCATCTCATAGATCGGGGCACAGCCTGCTGTTATGTTCCCATCTCATAGATCGGGGCACAGCCTGCTGTTATGTTCCCATCTCATAGATCGGGGCACAGCCTGCTGTTATGTTCCCATCTCATAGATCGTGCACAGCCTGCTGTTATGTTCCCATCTCATAGATTGTGCACAGCCTGCTGTTATGTTCCCATCTCATAGATCGGGGCACAGCCTGCTGTTATGTTCCCATCTCATAGATCGGTGCACAGCCTGCTGTTATGTTCCCATCTCATAGATCGGGGCACAGCCTGCTGTTATGTTCCCATCTCATAGATCGGGGCACAACCTGCTGTTATGTTCCCATCTCATAGATCGGTGCACAGCCTGCTGTTATGTTCCCATCTCATAGATCGGGGCACAGCCTGCTGTTATGTTCCCATCTCATAGATCGGGGCACAGCCTGCTGTTATGTTCCCATCTCATAGATCGGGGCACAACCTGCTGTTATGTTCCCATCTCATAGATCGGGGCACAACCTGCTGTTATGTTCCCATCTCATAGATCGGTGCACAGCCTGCTGTTATGTTCCCATCTCATAGATCGGGGCACAGCCTGCTGTTATGTTCCCATCTCATAGATCGTGCACAGCCTGCTGTTATGTTCCCATCTCATAGATCGGGGCACAACCTGCTGTTATGTTCCCATCTCATAGATCGGTGCACAGCCTGCTGTTATGTTCCCATCTCATAGATCGGGGCACAGCCTGCTGTTATGTTCCCATCTCATAGATCGGGGCACAGCCTGCTGTTATGTTCCCATCTCATAGATCGTGCACAGCCTGCTGTTATGTTCCCATCTCATAGATCGTGCACAGCCTGCTGTTATGTTCCCATCTAATAGATCGGGGCACAGCCTGCTGTTATGTTCCCATCTCATAGATCGGGGCACAGCCTGCTGTTATGTTCCCATCTCATAGATCGTGCACAGCCTGCTGTTATGTTCCCATCTCATAGATCGGTGCACAGCCTGCTGTTATGTTCCCATCTCATAGATCGGTGCACAGCCTGCTGTTATGTTCCCATCTCATAGATCGGGGCACAGCCTGCTGTTATGTTCCCATCTCATAGATCGTGCACAGCCTGCTGTTATGTTCCCATCTCATAGATCGGGGCACAGCCTGCTGTTATGTTCCCATCTCATAGATCGGGGCACAGCCTGCTGTTATGTTCCCATCTCATAGATCGTGCACAGCCTGCTGTTATGTTCCCATCTCATAGATCGGTGCACAGCCTGCTGTTATGTTCCCATCTCATAGATCGGGGCACAGCCTGCTGTTATGTTCCCATCTCATAGATCGGGGCACAGCCTGCTGTTATGTTCCCATCTCATAGATCGGGGCACAGCCTGCTGTTATGTTCCCATCTCATAGATCGGGGCACAGCCTGCTGTTATGTTCCCATCTCATAGATCGGTGCACAGCCTGCTGTTATGTTCCCATCTCATAGATCGTGCACAGCCTGCTGTTATGTTCCCATCTAATAGATCGGGGCACAGCCTGCTGTTATGTTCCCATCTCATAGATCGTGCACAGCCTGCTGTTATGTTCCCATCTCATAGATCGGGGCACAGCCTGCTGTTATGTTCCCATCTCATAGATCGTGCACAGCCTGCTGTTATGTTCCCATCTCATAGATCGGGGCACAGCCTGCTGTTATGTTCCCATCTCATAGATCGGGGCACAGCCTGCTGTTATGTTCCCGTCTCATAGATCGGGGCACAGCCTGCTGTTATGTTCCCATCTCATAGATCGGGGCACAGCCTGCTGTTATGTTCCCATCTCATAGATCGGTGCACAGCCTGCTGTTATGTTCCCATCTCATAGATCGTGCACAGCCTGCTGTTATGTTCCCATCTAATAGATCGGGGCACAGCCTGCTGTTATGTTCCCATCTCATAGGTCGTGCACAGCCTGCTGTTATGTTCCCATCTCATAGATCGGGGCACAGCCTGCTGTTATGTTCCCATCTTATAGATCGGGGCACAGCCTGCTGTTATGTTCCCATCTCATAGATCGTGCACAGCCTGCTGTTATGTTCCCATCTCATAGATCGGGGCACAGCCTGCTGTTATGTTCCCATCTCATAGATCGTGCACAGCCTGCTGTTATGTTCCCATCTCATAGATCGGGGCACAGCCTGCTGTTATGTTCCCATCTCATAGATCGGGGCACAGCCTGCTGTTATGTTCCCATCTCATAGATCGGGGCACAGCCTGCTGTTATGTTCCCATCTCATAGATCGTGCACAGCCTGCTGTTATGTTCTCATCTCATAGATCGTGCACAGCCTGCTGTTATGTTCCCATCTCATAGATCGGTGCACAGCCTGCTGTTATGTTCTCATCTCATAGATCGGTGCACAGCCTGCTGTTATGTTCCCATCTCATAGATCGTGCACAGCCTGCTGTTATGTTCCCATCTCATAGATCGTGCACAGCCTGCTGTTATGTTCCCATCTCATAGATCGTGCACAGCCTGCTGTTATGTTCCCATCTCATAGATCGTGCACAGCCTGCTGTTATGTTCCCATCTCATAGATCGGGGCACAGCCTGCTGTTATGTTCCCATCTCATAGATCGGTGCACAGCCTGCTGTTATGTTCCCATCTCATAGATCGGGGCACAGCCTGCTGTTATGTTCCCATCTCATAGATCGGGGCACAGCCTGCTGTTATGTTCCCATCTCATAGATCGGGGCACAGCCTGCTGTTATGTTCCCATCTCATAGATCGGTGTACAGCCTGCTGTTATGTTCCCATCTCATAGATCGGGGCACAGCCTGCTGTTATGTTCCCATCTCATAGATCGGTGCACAGCCTGCTGTTATGTTCCCATCTCATAGATCGGTGCACAGCCTGCTGTTATGTTCCCATCTCATAGATCGGTGCACAGCCTGCTGTTATGTTCCCATCTCATAGATCGTGCACAGCCTGCTGTTATGTTCCCATCTCATAGATCGGGGCACAGCCTGCTGTTATATTCCCATCTCATAGATCGGGGCACAGCCTGCTGTTATGTTCCCATCTCATAGATCGGGGCACAGCCTGCTGTTATGTTCCCATCTCATAGATCGTGCACAGCCTGCTGTTATGTTCCCATCTCATAGACCGTGCACAGCCTGCTGTTATGTTCCCATCTCATAGATCGGGGCACAGCCTGCTGTTATGTTCCCATCTCATAGATCGGGGCACAGCCTGCTGTTATGTTCCCATCTCATAGATCGGGGCACAGCCTGCTGTTATGTTCCCATCTCATAGATCGGGGCACAGCCTGCTGTTATGTTCCCATCTCATAGATTGTGCACCGCCTGCTGTTATGTTCCCATCTCATAGATCGGGGCACAGCCTGCTGTTATGTTCCCATCTCATAGATCGTGCACAGCCTGCTGTTATGTTCCCATCTCATAGATCGTGCACAGCCTGCTGTTATGTTCCCATCTCATAGATCGGTGCACAGCCTGCTGTTATGTTCCCATCTCATAGATCGGTGCACAGCCTGCTGTTATGTTCCCATCTCATAGATCGTGCACAGCCTGCTGTTATGTTCCCATCTCATAGATCGTGCACAGCCTGCTGTTATGTTCCCATCTCATAGATCGGTGCACAGCCTGCTGTTATGTTCCCATCTCATAGATCGGGGCACAGCCTGCTGTTATGTTCCCATCTCATAGATCGGGGCACAGCCTGCTGTTATGTTCCCATCTCATAGATCGTGCACAGCCTGCTGTTATGTTCCCATCTCATAGATCGTGCACAGCCTGCTGTTATGTTCCCATCTCATAGATCGGGGCACAGCCTGCTGTTATGTTCCCATCTCATAGATCGGTGTACAGCCTGCTGTTATATTTCCATCTCATAGATCGGTGCACAGCCTGCTGTTATGTTCCCATCTCATAGATCGGGGCACAGCCTGCTGTTAT
The DNA here is from genome assembly GCF_032444005.1 of Ranitomeya imitator. Taxonomy (NCBI): domain Eukaryota; kingdom Metazoa; phylum Chordata; class Amphibia; order Anura; family Dendrobatidae; genus Ranitomeya; species Ranitomeya imitator. Next base: position 156,964,840 of record NC_091290.1, read on the forward strand.
GTTCCCATCTCATAGATCGTGCACAGCCTGCTGTTATGTTCCCATCTCATAGATCGGTGTACAGCCTGCTGTTATGTTCCCATCTCATAGATCGGGGCACAGCCTGCTGTTATGTTCCCATCTCATAGATCGTGCACAGCCTGTTGTTATGTTCCCATCTCATAGATCGTGCACAGCCTGCTGTTATGTTCCCATCTCATAGATCGTGCACAGCCTGCTGTTATGTTCCCATCTCATAGATCGTGCACAGCCTGCTGTTATGTTCCCATCTCATAGATCGTGCACAGCCTGCTGTTATGTTCCCATCTCATAGATCGGGGCACAGCCTGCTGTTATGTTCCCATCTCATAGATCGTGCACAGCCTGCTGTTATGTTCCCATCTCATAGATCGTGCACAGCCTGCTGTTATGTTCCCATCTCATAGATCGGGGCACAGCCTGCTGTTATGTTCCCATCTCATAGATCGTGCACAGCCTGCTGTTATGTTCCCATCTCATAGATCGTGCACAGCCTGCTGTTATGTTCCCATCTCATAGATCGGTGTACAGCCTGCTGTTATGTTCCCATCTCATAGATCGTGCACAGCCTGCTGTTATGTTCCCATCTCATAGATCGTGCACAGCCTGCTGTTATGTTCCCATCTCATAGATCGGTGCACAGCCTGCTGTTATGTTCCCATCTCATAGATCGGTGCACAGCCTGCTGTTATGTTCCCATCTCATAGATCGTGCACAGCCTGCTGTTATGTTCCCATCTCATAGATCGTGCACAGCCTGCTGTTATGTTCCCATCTCATAGATCGGTGCACAGCCTGCTGTTATGTTCCCATCTCATAGATCGGGGCACAGCCTGCTGTTATGTTCCCATCTCATAGATCGGGGCACAGCCTGCTGTTATGTTCCCATCTCATAGATCGTGCACAGCCTGCTGTTATGTTCCCATCTCATAGATCGGGGCACAGCCTGCTGTTATGTTCCCATCTCATAGATCGGTGTACAGCCTGCTGTTATATTTCCATCTCATAGATCGGTGCACAGCCTGCTGTTATGTTCCCATCTCATAGATCGGGGCACAGCCTGCTGTTATGTTCCCATCTCATAGATCGTGCACAGCCTGCTGTTATGTTCCCATCTCATAGATCGGTGTACAGCCTGCTGTTATGTTCCCATCTCATAGATCGGGGCACAGCCTGCTGTTATGTTCCCATCTCATAGATCGTGCACAGCCTGTTGTTATGTTCCCATCTCATAGATCGTGCACAGCCTGCTGTTATGTTCCCATCTCATAGATCGTGCACAGCCTGCTGTTATGTTCCCATCTCATAGATCGTGCACAGCCTGCTGTTATGTTCCCATCTCATAGATCGTGCACAGCCTGCTGTTATGTTCCCATCTCATAGATCGGGGCACAGCCTGCTGTTATGTTCCCATCTCATAGATCGTGCACAGCCTGCTGTTATGTTCCCATCTCATAGATCGTGCACAGCCTGCTGTTATGTTCCCATCTCATAGATCGGTGCACAGCCTGCTGTTATGTTCCCATCTCATAGATCGGGGCACAGCCTGCTGTTATGTTCCCATCTCATAGATCGTGCACAGCCTGCTGTTATGTTCCCATCTCATAGATCGTGCACAGCCTGCTGTTATGTTCCCATCTCATAGATCGGTGTACAGCCTGCTGTTATGTTCCCATCTCATAGATCGGGGCACAGCCTGCTGTTATGTTCCCATCTCATAGATCGTGCACAGCCTGCTGTTATGTTCCCATCTCATAGATCGTGCACAGCCTGCTGTTATGTTCCCATCTCATAGATCGTGTACAGCCTGCTGTTATGTTCCCATCTCATAGATCGGGGCACAGCCTGCTGTTATGTTCCCATCTCATAGATTTGGGCACAGCCCGCTGTTATGTTCCCATCTCATAGATCGGTGCACAGCCTGCTGTTATGTTCCCATCTCATAGATCGGGGCACAGCCTGCTGTTATGTTCCCATCTCATAGATCTGGGCACAGCCTGCTGTTATGTTCCCATCTCATAGATCGTGCACAGCCTGCTGTTATGTTCCCATCTCATAGATCGGGGCACAGCCTGCTGTTATGTTCCCATCTCATAGATCGGGGCACAGCCTGCTGTTATGTTCCCATCTCATAGATCGGTGCACAGCCTGCTGTTATGTTCCCATCTCATAGATCGGTGAACAGCCTGCTGTTATGTTCCCATCTCATAGATCGGGGCACAGCCTGCTGTTATGTTCCCATCTCATAGATCGGGGCACAGCCTGCTGTTATGTTCCCATCTCATAGATCGGGGCACAGCCTGCTGTTATGTTCCCATCTCATAGATTTGGGCACAGCCCGCTGTTATGTTCCCATCTCATAGATCGGTGCACAGCCTGCTGTTATGTTCCCATCTCATAGATCGGTGCACAGCCTGCTGTTATGTTCCCATCTCATAGATCGTGCACAGCCTGCTGTTATGTTCCCATCTCATAGATCGTGCACAGCCTGCTGTTATGTTCCCATCTCATAGATCGTGCACAGCCTGCTGTTATGTTCCCATCTCATAGATCGTGCACAGCCTGCTGTTATGTTCCCATCTCATAGATCGGGGCACAGCCTGCTGTTATGTTCCCATCTCATAGATCGGGGCACAGCCTGCTGTTATGTTCCCATCTCATAGATCGTGCACAGCCTGCTGTTATGTTCCCATCTCATAGATCGGGGCACAGCCTTCTGTTATGTTCCCATCTCATAGATCGTGCACAGCCTGCTGTTATGTTCCCATCTCATAGATCGGGGCACAGCCTGCTGTTGCTGGTGGTTAAGCGCCCATGGGGCAGCATGGTAACACTGTTGCTTTCTTTTTCTTGTTGCCGTTTTCATTGGTTCAGATCTGACCAAGAGCAATGAGATTCCTCCTCTCAGACACATCTCAGAAAATGATCAGTGACCACAAGGGAACCTGCTCTTCCTTTTCATGACCTGTCGGTGGGCACTGATAGACATATTGATGACCTAGCCATCAGGTTATTCTTGGGTGGCTCAGTGATTAGCTCCATTACCTTCAATGCTGGGTCCTTAGTACAATTCTGACTTAGATTAGAGTAATTCGGCCTGCCAGTTGTACTTTAGAAATTGCAAATGGATGTTCTCTACTTTCTTCTGATCTTCCCATAGGTGCTGGTAGTAATATCAATGACTTTGCCAAGTGTTATTTTCTGAGCAGCGCTGTGGCCCAGTGGAAAGGACTGGTGCTTTGCGGCATGGGAGTCCACGGTTCTAATCCACCCATGGGAATGTGTAAATAGATCTTTTCTAGTTTTTCCTGATCTTCCTGGTGCTGGTAGTAATATCTATGACTTCGGAAAAGATTAATTTGTGAGCAGCACGGTGGCCCAGTGGAAAGGACTGGTGCTCTGCAGCATGGGAGTCCAGGGTTCTAATCCCACCATGGGAAGTAAGGAATGGACCTTCTCTAGTTTTTCCTGATCTTGCTGGTGCTGGTAGTAATATCTATGACTTCCGAAAAGGTTACTTTGTGAGCAGCACGGTGGCCCAGTGGAAAGGATTGGTGCTCTGCAGCATGGGAGTCCAGGGTTCTAATCCCACCATGGATGACATCTGCAAGGAGTTTGTATGTTCTCCCTGTGCTCAGGTGGTGGCCACCCATGATGTAGAGACATACAGGTAAGGTTGAGTGATACAAGTACTGTGGTGTTATATCTGTACTGTGTTTCTGAAGACAGGAGGAATATCAGGATTTAGGGAAATGAGAAGGAAGAAATGGTGAAAATTTTGGCTAAGTCCAAAAGGACTTTGTGCAGCTCAGCTAGGCTGAGCTGCATATATATAACAGCTGATCAGGATACTTGCCCAAAGGGGGGACAGGCAAGTAGCCCTCCTGGATGCTGTTCAGGTGACACATCATTAGCCACAGCACTTGTCCACACCTGTATGTTTTTAGAGCCGCCCACCTGAGCACGGGGAGAACATACAAACTCCTTGCAGATGTCGTCCACGGTGGGATTAGAACCCTGGACTCCCATGCTGCAAAGCACCAGTCCTTTCCACTGGGCCACCGTGCTGCTCACAAAGTAACCTTTTCGGAACTCATAGATATTACTACCAGCACCAGGCAGATCAGAAAAAACTAGAGCAGGTCCATTCCTTACTTCCCATGGTGGGATTAGAACCCTGGACTCCCATGCTGCAAAGCACCAGTCCTTTCCACTGGGCTACCATGCTGCTCACAAAGTAACCTTTTCGGAACTCATAGATATTACTACCAGCACCAGGCAGATCAGAAAAAACTAGATCATGTCCATTTCATATTTCCCATGATGGGATTAGAACCCTGGATGCCCATGCTGCAAAGCTCCAGTCCTTTCCACTGGGACACCGTGCTGCTCACAAAGTAACCTTCTCTGAAGTCAATGATATTACTACCAGCACCAGGAAAAAATAAAGCAGGTCCATTTGGTATTTCCCATGGTGGGATTAGAACCCTGGACTCCCATGCCGCAAAGCACCAGTCCTTTTCACTGGGCCACCGTGCTGCTCAGAATATGACGTTTGGCAAAGTCATTGATATTACTACCAGCACCAATGTGAAGATCAGGAAAAACTAAAGCAGGTGCATTTGCAATTTCCCATGATGGGATTTGAACCCTGGACTCCCATGCCACAAAGCACCAGTCCTTTCCACTGGGCCACCATGCTGCTCATGAAGTAACCTTTTCTGGAGTCATTGATATTACTACCAGCACCAGGCAGATCAGGAAAAACTAGATCATGTCCATTTCATATTTCCCATGAATGGATTAGAACCCTGGACTCCCATGCTACAAAGCACCAGTCCTTTCCACTGGGCCACCATGCTGCTCAGAAGATGACGTTTGGCAAAGTCGGTGATATTACTACCAACCAACACCAATGTGAAGATCAGGAAAAACTAAAGCAGGTGCATTTGCAATTTCCCATGGTGGGATTTGAACCCTGGACTCCCATGCCACAAAGAACCAGTGATTTCCACTGTGCCACCGTGCTGCTCTGAAGGTAAATTTTGGGAAAGTCATTGATATTACTACCAATACCTATGAGATCAGGAAAAACTAAAGTAGGTGCATTTGCAATTTCCCATGGTGGGATTTGAACACTGTACTCCCAAGTTGCAAAGTACCAGTGCTTGCCACCGAGCCACAGTGCTAAGCGAAAATTACTTGATGGCTAGGTCATCAATATGTCTATTAGTGCCCGCTGACAGGTCATGAAAAGCTAGAGAAGGTCCATCTGAAATTTCTCTTTCCACTGAGCTGCTCAGAAGATAGCTTTAGCAAAGTCATTGATATTACTACCAGCACCAGTGGAAAGATCAGGAAATAATAGATGTGTATCATTTGCAGTTTCCCATGGTGGGATTGAACCTTGGACTCCCATGCTGCAAAGAACCAGTCCTTTCCACTGGGCCACTATGCTGCTCGTAAGATAACCTTTGGCAAAATCATTGATATTACTACCAGCACCAATGGGAAGATCAGGAAAAGCTAGAACAAGGATAATTGCTAGTTCTCATGTTGAGATTTGAACCCTGGACGCCCATGTTTTAAAGGACCAGTGCTTTCCACTGGGCCACCATGCTGCTCGAAAGAAAACTTATGGCAAAGTCATTGATATGACTCGCAGCACCAATGGGAAGATGAGGAAAAACTAGAGCAGGTCCATTTGCTTTCATCTCACGGTGGTAGTTGAACCTCAGTCTCCCATGCAGTAAAGCACCAGGGCTTTTCACTGGGCCACCACGCTGCTCAGACAATAACTTTTGGCAAAATCATTGATATTACCAACAGCACCAATGGGAAGATCAGTAAAAACTTGTAGTTCTGTTGCTATTTCTCTAGGTGGGATCTGAACTCTGGACTCCCATGATGCAAAGTACCTGCGCTTTCCATTGGGCCAACACGTTGCTCCAAAGATACCTTTTGGCAAAATCATTGATATTACCACCAGCATCAATGGAACGATCAGGAAAAACTAGATGAGATCCATTGCAATTTCTCATGTCGGGATTTGAACCCTGGACTCACATGCTGTTAAGCATCAGTGCTTTCCACTAGGCCACCATGCTGCTTGAAGGCTAGCCATTAGCAAAATCATCGATATTACTACCAGCAACAATGGGAAGATCAGGAAAGGATAGAGCAGGTCTAATTGCAATTCATATTGAAATTTGAACACTGGACGCCCACACATTAAAGGACCAGTCCTTTCCACTAAGCTACTGTGTTGCTCTGAAGCAATCTTTTGGAAAAGTCATAGATATGACTCGCAGTACCAATGAGAAGAATAGGGAAAAACTAAAGCAGGTCCATTTGCACTTTCTCACGGTGGGATTTGAACCCCAAAATCCCCTGCTGTAAAGCACCAGCGCTTTCCACTGGGACACCCTGATGCTCAGACAATAGTCTTTGCAAAGTCATTTATCAATGACTTATTACCACAAGTACCAATGGGAAAAATCAGGAAAAACTAGATAAGGTCCCTTTGCAATTTCTTAAGGTGGGACTTGAACACTGGACTCCCATGCTGCAAAGCACCAGTTCTTCCCACTGGGCTACCGTGCTGCTCACAAAGTAACCTTTTCCGGAGTTATTGATATTACTACCAGCACCAGGAAGATCAGGTAAAACTAGAGCAGGTCCATTTGCAATTTCCCATGGTGGGATTTGAACCCTGGACTCCCATGCTGCAAAGCTCCAATGATTTCCACTGGGCCACCGTGCTGCTCTGGAAATAAACTTTGGCAAAGTCATTGATATTACTACCAGCACCTATGGGAAGATCAGGGAAAACTAAAGCTGATCCATTTGCAATTTCCCATGGTGGGAATTGAACACTGGACTCCCATGCTGCAAAGCACCAGTGCTTTCCACTGAGCCACCGTGCTACACAAGGATTACCTGATGGCTAGGTCATCAATGTGTCTATCAGTGCCCACCAACAGGTCATGAAAAACTAGAGAATGTCCATTTGCAATTTCTCATAATTGGATTAGAACCCTGGATTCTCATGCCACAAAGCACTAATGCTTTCCACTGAGCTTCATGGGAGATGAGCTTTGGCAAAGTCATTGATATTACTACCAGCACCAGTGAGAAGATCATAAGAACAAGTCCATTTGCAATTTTTCATGGTGGGATTATAACCATGGACTCCCATGCTCCAATGATTTCCACTGTGCCACCGTACTGCTCTGAAAGTAAATTTTGGGAAAGTCATTGATATTACTACCAATACCAATGAAAAGATCAGGAAAAATTAAAGCAGGTGCATTTGCAATTTTCCATGGTGGAATTTGAACACTGGATTCCCATGCAGCAAAGTACCAGTGCTTGCCACCGAGCCACAGTGCTCGATGAAAATTACTTGATGGCTAGGTCATCAATATGTCTATCAGTGCCCACTAACAGGTCATGAAAAACAAGAGAAGGTCCTTCTGAAATTTCTCATGGTTGGGATTAGAGCCCTGGACTACCATGTCACAACGTACTAATGCTTTCCACTGAGCCATCGTGCTGCTCAGAAGATAGTATTAGCAAAGTCATTGATATTACTACCAGCACCAGTGGAAAGATCAGGAAAAAATAGATGAGTATCATTTGCAGTTTTTCATGGTGGGATTGAACTGTGGACTCCCATGCTGCAAAGAACCAGTCCATGCCACTAGGCCACCATGCTGCTCGTAAGAGAACCTTTGGCAAAATCATTGATATTACTACCACCACCAATGGAAAGATCAGGAAAAGATAGAGCAGGGCTAATTGCTCCTTCTCATGTTGAGATTTGAACCCTACACACCAATCCTTTAAAGGACGAGGGCTTTCCACTGGGCCACCGTGCTTCTCAGACGACCACTTTTGGCAAAGTCATTGATATTACTACCAGCACCAATGGGAAGATCAGGAAAAACTTGAGCAGGACAATTTGCAGCGTCTCATGGTGGGATTTGAACCTCAGACTCCAATGCCATAAAGCACCATTGCTTTTCACTGGGCCACCAAGCTGCTCAGACGATAACTTTTGGCAAAATTATTGATATTACCACCAGCACCAATGGGAAGATCAGGAAAAACTTGTGGATCAGTTGCTAGTTTTCATGGTGGGGTTTGAACTCTGGAGTCCCACGCATCAAAGTACCAGCGCTTTCCGTTGGGCCAACTTGTTGCTCGGAAGATAAATTTTGGCAAAATCATTGATATTACTACAAGCACCAATGGGAAGTTAAGGAAAAACTATATGAGGCCCATTTGAAATTTCTCATGGTGGGATTTGAACTCTGGACTCCCATGCTGCAAAGAGCGAGTGCTTTCCACTGGGCCACCATGCTGCTTGGAAGTTAACTTTTGGCAAAATCATTGATATTACTACAAGCACCAATGGGAAGTTAAGGAAAAACTATATGAGGACCATTTGAAATTTCTCATGGTGGGATTTGAACTCTGGACTCCCATGCTGCAAAGAGCCAGTGCTTTCCACTGGGCCACCATGCTGCTTGGAATTTAACCTTTGGCAAAATCATTGATATTACTACCAGCACCAATGGGAAGTTCAGGAAAAGTTAGAGCAGGTCTAATTGCTTTTTCTCATGTTGAGATTTGAACCCTGGACGCCCATGTTTTAAAGGACCAGTGCTTTCCACTGGGCCACCATGCTGCTCGAAAGAAAACTTATGGCAAAGTCATTGATATGACTCGCAGCACCAATGGGAAGATGAGGAAAAACTAGAGCAGGTCCATTTGCTTTCATCTCACGGTGGTAGTTGAACCTCAGTCTCCCATGCAGTAAAGCACCAGGGCTTTTCACTGGGCCACCACGCTGCTCAGACAATAACTTTTGGCAAAATCATTGATATTACCAACAGCACCAATGGGAAGATCAGTAAAAACTTGTAGTTCTGTTGCTATTTCTCTAGGTGGGATTTGAACTCTGGACTCCCATGATGCAAAGTACCTGCGCTTTCCATTGGGCCAACACGTTGCTCCAAAGATACCTTTTGGCAAAATCATTGATATTACCACCAGCATCAATGGAACGATCAGGAAAAACTAGATGAGATCCATTGCAATTTCTCATGTCGGGATTTGAACCCTGGACTCACATGCTGTTAAGCATCAGTGCTTTCCACTAGGCCACCATGCTGCTTGAAGGCTAGCCATTAGCAAAATCATCGATATTACTACCAGCAACAATGGGAAGATCAGGAAAGGATAGAGCAGGTCTAATTGCAATTCATATTGAAATTTGAACACTGGACGCCCACACATTAAAGGACCAGTCCTTTCCACTAAGCTACTGTGTTGCTCTGAAGCAATCTTTTGGAAAAGTCATAGATATGACTCGCAGTACCAATGAGAAGAATAGGGAAAAACTAAAGCAGGTCCATTTGCACTTTCTCACGGTGGGATTTGAACCCCAAAATCCCCTGCTGTAAAGCACCAGCGCTTTCCACTGGGACACCCTGATGCTCAGACAATAGTCTTTGCAAAGTCATTTATCAATGACTTATTACCACAAGTACCAATGGGAAAAATCAGGAAAAACTAGATAAGGTCCCTTTGCAATTTCTTAAGGTGGGACTTGAACACTGGACTCCCATGCTGCAAAGCACCAGTTCTTCCCACTGGGCTACCGTGCTGCTCACAAAGTAACCTTTTCCGGAGTTATTGATATTACTACCAGCACCAGGAAGATCAGGTAAAACTAGAGCAGGTCCATTTGCAATTTCCCATGGTGGGATTTGAACCCTGGACTCCCATGCTGCAAAGCTCCAATGATTTCCACTGGGCCACCGTGCTGCTCTGGAAATAAACTTTGGCAAAGTCATTGATATTACTACCAGCACCTATGGGAAGATCAGGGAAAACTAAAGCTGATCCATTTGCAATTTCCCATGGTGGGAATTGAACACTGGACTCCCATGCTGCAAAGCACCAGTGCTTTCCACTGAGCCACCGTGCTACACAAGGATTACCTGATGGCTAGGTCATCAATGTGTCTATCAGTGCCCACCAACAGGTCATGAAAAACTAGAGAATGTCCATTTGCAATTTCTCATAATTGGATTAGAACCCTGGATTCTCATGCCACAAAGCACTAATGCTTTCCACTGAGCTTCATGGGAGATGAGCTTTGGCAAAGTCATTGATATTACTACCAGCACCAGTGAGAAGATCATAAGAACAAGTCCATTTGCAATTTTTCATGGTGGGATTATAACCATGGACTCCCATGCTCCAATGATTTCCACTGTGCCACCGTACTGCTCTGAAAGTAAATTTTGGGAAAGTCATTGATATTACTACCAATACCAATGAAAAGATCAGGAAAAATTAAAGCAGGTGCATTTGCAATTTTCCATGGTGGAATTTGAACACTGGATTCCCATGCAGCAAAGTACCAGTGCTTGCCACCGAGCCACAGTGCTCGATGAAAATTACTTGATGGCTAGGTCATCAATATGTCTATCAGTGCCCACTAACAGGTCATGAAAAACAAGAGAAGGTCCTTCTGAAATTTCTCATGGTTGGGATTAGAGCCCTGGACTACCATGTCACAACGTACTAATGCTTTCCACTGAGCCATCGTGCTGCTCAGAAGATAGTATTAGCAAAGTCATTGATATTACTACCAGCACCAGTGGAAAGATCAGGAAAAAATAGATGAGTATCATTTGCAGTTTTTCATGGTGGGATTGAACTGTGGACTCCCATGCTGCAAAGAACCAGTCCATGCCACTAGGCCACCATGCTGCTCGTAAGAGAACCTTTGGCAAAATCATTGATATTACTACCACCACCAATGGAAAGATCAGGAAAAGATAGAGCAGGGCTAATTGCTCCTTCTCATGTTGAGATTTGAACCCTACACACCAATCCTTTAAAGGACGAGGGCTTTCCACTGGGCCACCGTGCTTCTCAGACGACCACTTTTGGCAAAGTCATTGATATTACTACCAGCACCAATGGGAAGATCAGGAAAAACTTGAGCAGGACAATTTGCAGCGTCTCATGGTGGGATTTGAACCTCAGACTCCAATGCCATAAAGCACCATTGCTTTTCACTGGGCCACCAAGCTGCTCAGACGATAACTTTTGGCAAAATTATTGATATTACCACCAGCACCAATGGGAAGATCAGGAAAAACTTGTGGATCAGTTGCTAGTTTTCATGGTGGGGTTTGAACTCTGGAGTCCCACGCATCAAAGTACCAGCGCTTTCCGTTGGGCCAACTTGTTGCTCGGAAGATAAATTTTGGCAAAATCATTGATATTACTACAAGCACCAATGGGAAGTTAAGGAAAAACTATATGAGGCCCATTTGAAATTTCTCATGGTGGGATTTGAACTCTGGACTCCCATGCTGCAAAGAGCGAGTGCTTTCCACTGGGCCACCATGCTGCTTGGAAGTTAACTTTTGGCAAAATCATTGATATTACTACAAGCACCAATGGGAAGTTAAGGAAAAACTATATGAGGACCATTTGAAATTTCTCATGGTGGGATTTGAACTCTGGACTCCCATGCTGCAAAGAGCCAGTGCTTTCCACTGGGCCACCATGCTGCTTGGAATTTAACCTTTGGCAAAATCATTGATATTACTACCAGCACCAATGGGAAGTTCAGGAAAAGTTAGAGCAGGTCTAATTGCTTTTTCTCATGTTGAGATTTGAACCCTGGACGCCCATGTTTTAAAGGACCAGTGCTTTCCACTGGGCCACCATGCTGCTCGAAAGAAAACTTATGGCAAAGTCATTGATATGACTCGCAGCACCAATGGGAAGATGAGGAAAAACTAGAGCAGGTCCATTTGCTTTCATCTCACGGTGGTAGTTGAACCTCAGTCTCCCATGCAGTAAAGCACCAGGGCTTTTCACTGGGCCACCACGCTGCTCAGACAATAACTTTTGGCAAAATCATTGATATTACCAACAGCACCAATGGGAAGATCAGTAAAAACTTGTAGTTCTGTTGCTATTTCTCTAGGTGGGATTTGAACTCTGGACTCCCATGATGCAAAGTACCTGCGCTTTCCATTGGGCCAACACGTTGCTCCAAAGATACCTTTTGGCAAAATCATTGATATTACCACCAGCATCAATGGAACGATCAGGAAAAACTAGATGAGATCCATTGCAATTTCTCATGTCGGGATTTGAACCCTGGACTCACATGCTGTTAAGCATCAGTGCTTTCCACTAGGCCACCATGCTGCTTGAAGGCTAGCCATTAGCAAAATCATCGATATTACTACCAGCAACAATGGGAAGATCAGGAAAGGATAGAGCAGGTCTAATTGCAATTCATATTGAAATTTGAACACTGGACGCCCACACATTAAAGGACCAGTCCTTTCCACTAAGCTACTGTGTTGCTCTGAAGCAATCTTTTGGAAAAGTCATAGATATGACTCGCAGTACCAATGAGAAGAATAGGGAAAAACTAAAGCAGGTCCATTTGCACTTTCTCACGGTGGGATTTGAACCCCAAAATCCCCTGCTGTAAAGCACCAGCGCTTTCCACTGGGACACCCTGATGCTCAGACAATAGTCTTTGCAAAGTCATTTATCAATGACTTATTACCACAAGTACCAATGGGAAAAATCAGGAAAAACTAGATAAGGTCCCTTTGCAATTTCTTAAGGTGGGACTTGAACACTGGACTCCCATGCTGCAAAGCACCAGTTCTTCCCACTGGGCTACCGTGCTGCTCACAAAGTAACCTTTTCCGGAGTTATTGATATTACTACCAGCACCAGGAAGATCAGGTAAAACTAGAGCAGGTCCATTTGCAATTTCCCATGGTGGGATTTGAACCCTGGACTCCCATGCTGCAAAGCTCCAATGATTTCCACTGGGCCACCGTGCTGCTCTGGAAATAAACTTTGGCAAAGTCATTGATATTACTACCAGCACCTATGGGAAGATCAGGGAAAACTAAAGCTGATCCATTTGCAATTTCCCATGGTGGGAATTGAACACTGGACTCCCATGCTGCAAAGCACCAGTGCTTTCCACTGAGCCACCGTGCTACACAAGGATTACCTGATGGCTAGGTCATCAATGTGTCTATCAGTGCCCACCAACAGGTCATGAAAAACTAGAGAATGTCCATTTGCAATTTCTCATAATTGGATTAGAACCCTGGATTCTCATGCCACAAAGCACTAATGCTTTCCACTGAGCTTCATGGGAGATGAGCTTTGGCAAAGTCATTGATATTACTACCAGCACCAGTGAGAAGATCATAAGAACAAGTCCATTTGCAATTTTTCATGGTGGGATTATAACCATGGACTCCCATGCTCCAATGATTTCCACTGTGCCACCGTACTGCTCTGAAAGTAAATTTTGGGAAAGTCATTGATATTACTACCAATACCAATGAAAAGATCAGGAAAAATTAAAGCAGGTGCATTTGCAATTTTCCATGGTGGAATTTGAACACTGGATTCCCATGCAGCAAAGTACCAGTGCTTGCCACCGAGCCACAGTGCTCGATGAAAATTACTTGATGGCTAGGTCATCAATATGTCTATCAGTGCCCACTAACAGGTCATGAAAAACAAGAGAAGGTCCTTCTGAAATTTCTCATGGTTGGGATTAGAGCCCTGGACTACCATGTCACAACGTACTAATGCTTTCCACTGAGCCATCGTGCTGCTCAGAAGATAGTATTAGCAAAGTCATTGATATTACTACCAGCACCAGTGGAAAGATCAGGAAAAAATAGATGAGTATCATTTGCAGTTTTTCATGGTGGGATTGAACTGTGGACTCCCATGCTGCAAAGAACCAGTCCATGCCACTAGGCCACCATGCTGCTCGTAAGAGAACCTTTGGCAAAATCATTGATATTACTACCACCACCAATGGAAAGATCAGGAAAAGATAGAGCAGGGCTAATTGCTCCTTCTCATGTTGAGATTTGAACCCTACACACCAATCCTTTAAAGGACGAGGGCTTTCCACTGGGCCACCGTGCTTCTCAGACGACCACTTTTGGCAAAGTCATTGATATTACTACCAGCACCAATGGGAAGATCAGGAAAAACTTGAGCAGGACAATTTGCAGCGTCTCATGGTGGGATTTGAACCTCAGACTCCAATGCCATAAAGCACCATTGCTTTTCACTGGGCCACCAAGCTGCTCAGACGATAACTTTTGGCAAAATTATTGATATTACCACCAGCACCAATGGGAAGATCAGGAAAAACTTGTGGATCAGTTGCTAGTTTTCATGGTGGGGTTTGAACTCTGGAGTCCCACGCATCAAAGTACCAGCGCTTTCCGTTGGGCCAACTTGTTGCTCGGAAGATAAATTTTGGCAAAATCATTGATATTACTACAAGCACCAATGGGAAGTTAAGGAAAAACTATATGAGGCCCATTTGAAATTTCTCATGGTGGGATTTGAACTCTGGACTCCCATGCTGCAAAGAGCGAGTGCTTTCCACTGGGCCACCATGCTGCTTGGAAGTTAACTTTTGGCAAAATCATTGATATTACTACAAGCACCAATGGGAAGTTAAGGAAAAACTATATGAGGACCATTTGAAATTTCTCATGGTGGGATTTGAACTCTGGACTCCCATGCTGCAAAGAGCCAGTGCTTTCCACTGGGCCACCATGCTGCTTGGAATTTAACCTTTGGCAAAATCATTGATATTACTACCAGCACCAATGGGAAGTTCAGGAAAAGTTAGAGCAGGTCTAATTGCTTTTTCTCATGTTGAGATTTGAACCCTGGACGCCCATGTTTTAAAGGACCAGTGCTTTCCACTGGGCCACCATGCTGCTCGAAAGAAAACTTATGGCAAAGTCATTGATATGACTCGCAGCACCAATGGGAAGATGAGGAAAAACTATAGCAGGTCCATTTGCATTTATCTCACGGTGGGATTTGAACCAAAGTCTCCTCATGCTGTAAAGAATCAGTGCCTTTCACTGGGCCAACACGCTGCTCTAACAATAACTTTTGGCAAAATCATTGATATTACCAACAGCACCAATGGGAAGATCAGTAAAAACTTGTAGTTCTCTTGCTAGGATTTGATCTCTGGACGCCCAGGATGCAAAGTACCTGCGCTTTCCATTGGGCCACCATGTTGCTCCTCAGATACCTTTTGGCAAAATCATTGATATTACCTCCAGCATCAATGGGAAGATCAGGAAAAACTAGATGAGATCCATTGCACTTTCTCATGGTGGGATTTGAACCCTGGACTCACATACTGTTAAGCATCAGGGGATTCCACTGGGCCACCATGCTGCTTGGAGGCTAGCCATTGGCAAAATCATCGATATTACTACCAGCACCAATGGGAAGATAAGGAAAAGCTAGAGAAAGTCTAATTGCAATTTATCATGTTGAGATTTGAACACTGGACGCCCACACTTTAAAGGACCAGTCCTTTCCACTAGGTTACTGTGCTGCGCAGAAGAAACATTTTGGAAAAGTCATTGATATGACTCGCAGTACCAATGAGAAGATCAAGGAAAAACTAGAGCAAGTCCATTTGCACTTTCTCACGGTGAGATTTGAACCCCCAAATCCCCTGTTGTAAAGCACCAGTGCTTTCCACTGGGACACAATGATGCTCAGACAACTATTTTTGGCAAAGTCATTTATCAATGACTTATTAGCACAAGCACCAAAGGGAAAAATCAGGAAAAACTAGATAAGATCCATTTGCAATTTCTTATGGTGTGACTTGAACCCTGGTCTCCCATGCTGCAAAGCACCAGTCCTTTCCACTGAGCCACCATAGTGCTTGGAAGATAATTTTTGGCAAAATCATTGATATTACTACCTGCACCAATGGGAAGATCAGGAAAAACTAGAGCAGGTCCCGTTTGCAGTCACTGATTATAATTTCTAAAATACACCTGAGAGGAGGAATCTCATTGTCCTCAGTCAGAGTTGAATCCAGAACACCAGCATTGGACAGCAGCAGTGGTAACCACTGGGCCATCATGCTGTCCAAGCCGTAATATCTGGGTAAATCATCAATATGACTGATGACACTTATGGGAAGGTCAGGAAAAATAGACATAGCTGCCCAACACATCTAACCAATATGTTCATTGATATCAATTTCTAAAGTGAGGCAGACAAAGAACATCTAGTTCCGGACCAGTGTATTGTTCCCGGCAGCCGGATGTTAGTCAGCGTAGCTTGAGAAGAATCTCTGAACAATTAGAGGGCCCAACTAATTTAGACTGGGGTCACAGTCATGGAATGGTGGACGTAGGAGCAGAGCGGCACCTATCAGTGGTTGTGTTGGTGGGATAAAGCCTAGGAGCAGGGTTGGTGTGCCACTGGGTCAATGTCGTAACCCAAAGCAAAGGATCGGATCACACAGCGTCAGTCGAGAAGCAACACAGCAATCTAAACATGCCGACTACTCCCCTGCCAGTCGTAATGTAATGACTTACCATGAAGGAATGTGACCTTGGAGAGGTTAATAACATCAGGGAGGAGGCCCAGGGACTTCGGGACAGTGGGTCTACCATCACACTGGTCAGCACAAACACTGTCCTTTCAGAACATTATTTACCAAGCCGCCAATTGACCATCCCCATAGCTGGGGGTCAACACTCTGGAATTGGATACAAGTTTGGTTCTCATTGGGTATGTGTGGTGTTTCCCAGGTCCATCCGCAGATCAGAGGGAGGATATGGAGGATTCCACGGGAAAAAACAGACCCCTGTCCCAGCTATCTAAATACTTGTCCTTGTCTCAGGGCTTTCCCCATCGGGGAGTTGGCAAGATCTGAAAGTTCATATGAGACAAGCTGGGAATGGTGGAATGGGGATTGTGGAGTTTATTCACAAGGACGACATGGAATATGCCTTAAAGAAACTGGATGATATGAAATTTCGTTCTCATGAAAGTCAAACCTCTTACATTCGTATCCATACTGAAAAAAGTGGTATTGGAATGTGAGAATATGGCCACTTAATAATAATTTTATTTATATAGCGACAACATATTCCGCAGCGCTTTACAAATTATAGAGGGGACTTGTACAGACAATAGACATTACAGCATAACAGAAATCACAGTTCAAAACAGATACCAGGAGGAGTGAGGGCCCTGCTGCTCGCAAGCTACAAACTATGGGGAAAAGGGGAGACACGAGAGGGGGATGGTAACAATTGCTTTCGTTGTTCGGACCGGCCATAGTGTAAGGCTCGGGTGTTCATGTAAAGCTGCAGTTATCTGCCTAAGGCCGGTTTCACACGTTAGTGGCTCCGGTACGTGAGGTGACAGTTTCCTCACGTACCGGAGCCACTGACACACGTAGACACATTGAAATCAATGCATCTGTGCACATGTCAGCGTGTTTTCGTGGACCGTGTGTCCGTGTGCAAAACACGGAGACATGTCAGTGTTCGTGGGAGCGCACAGATTACACGGAACCATTAAAGTCAATGGGTCCGTGTAAAACACGTACCGCACACGGACGTTGTCCGTGTGCAGTCCGTGCGCTGTGCAGGAGACAGCGCTACAGTAAGCACTGTCCCCCCCACTGGTGCTGAAGCCGCGATTCATATCTTCTCTGCAGCAGCGTTTGCTGTAGAGAAGATATGAATATTCTTCTCGTGTTTAACATAAAGATCCATGTACCCACCCCCCTCCCACCCCCTGTGCGCCCACTGTTATTAAAATACCCGGCTCCCTCGCTGGCGCTGCTTCCTGTCCTGGGCGCACCTCCTACTGTATGAGCGGTCAAGTGGGGCCGCCGATTACAGTCATGAATATGCAGCTCCACCTCCCATAAGGGTGGAGCCGCATATTCATTACTGTAAATGAGCGGCCCCACGTGATCGCTCATACAGTAGAAGGTGTGGCGAGGACAGGACACTGCGAGGGAGCCGGGTGAGTATTTTAATAACAGCGGGCGCACAGGGAGTGGGAGGGGGGTGGGGACAGGGATCTTTATGTTAAACACGAACAAACAAAAAAAAAAGGATTTTTCATATCTTCTCTACAGCAAACGCTGCTGCAGAGAAGATATGAATGGCGGATTCAGCACCAGTGGGGGGGACAGCGCTTATCTCTAGCGCTGTCTCCTGCACGGTGCGTGTGGTACCCAGTGGGCACACGGGTGGCACACGTGTGCCACAGAAACTGATAATTCCGGTACCGATTTTTCCGGTACCGGAATTATCTGGACGTGTGAGACTGCACTAAGTATGTAGCAGTACAGACACAGAGGGCTATTAACTGCATAAAGTGTATGAGAACATGATGCGAGGAACCTGATTATGGTAAAAGATATTGAATGGGCCACACAGGGATAGTTAGGTTAATGCGTTGAGGTGGTAGGCCAGTCTGAACAAATGAGTTTTTAGGGCATGCTTAAAACTGTGGGGATTAATCGTATTAACCCGGGAAGTGCATTCCAAAGAATCGGCGCAGCACGTGTAAAGTCTTGGAGACGGGAGTGGGAGGTTCTGATCATTGAGGATGCTAACCTGAGGTCATTAGCGGAGCGGAGGGCACGGGTAGGGTGGTAGACTGAGACCAGAGAGGAGATGTAGGGTGGTGCTGAGCCATGGAGTGCTTTGTGGATGAGGGTAGTAGTTTTGTACTGGATTCTGGAGTGGATGGGTAACCAGTGTAATGACTCACTAAAGACTATGAGTTATCGTTGTGGTATCCATTGTCTGGAGGAACATAAGCTGTGATGGCACACTATACCAGCTGGAGATACCAAAAGGTGTGGGCCAACCAAAAGTTGGGAGACAGTGGGTTTGAGGAAACTAGATTATATCTTAATTACCCAGATGACTATGATTTGCAAACCAAGAAGAATTTACTTTTTATCTTTTGTTTGGGTAAACCTGTAATAGTGACTTGTAAGCTGATATTCCATATAAAGGTACCTTCACACATAACGATATTGTTAACGATATCGTTGCAATGTCACACTTTTTGTGACGTAGCAACGATCCCGCTAACGATCTCGTTATGTGTGAGAGCGACCAACGATCAGGCCCCTGCTGGGTTGTGGGGAATGATCAGGACCTTTTTTGGTCGCTGATCACCCGCTGTCATCGCTGGATCGGCGTGTGTGACGCCGATCCAGCGATGTGTTCGATGTGCCACTCCATGGCACTTGTAACCAGGGTAAATATCGGGTTACTAAGTGCAGGGCTGCGCTTAGTAACCCGATATTTACCCTGGTTACCATTGTAAAAGTTAAAAAAATAAAACACTACATACTCACATTCTGATGTCTGTCACGTCCCCCGGCGTCAGCTTCCCTGCACTGACTGTCAGTGCCGGCCGGAAAGCAGAGCACAGCGGTGACGTCACCGCTGTGCTCTGGCTCAGCTTTACGGTCGGCGCCGCTGACACAGTCAGTGCGGGAAGCTGACGCCGGGGGACGTGACAGATATCGAAATGTGAGTATGCAGTGTTTTTGTTTTTTTTTTACTTTTACAATGGTAACCAGGGTAAATATCGGGTTACTAAGCGCGGCCCTGCGCTTAGTAACCCGATGTTTACCCTGGTTACCCGGGTGCTGCAGGGGGACTTAGGCATCGTTGAAGACAGTTTCAACGATGCCGAAGTCGTTCCCCTGATCGTTGGTCGCTGGAGAGAGCTGTCTGTGTGACAGCTCCCCAGCGACCACACAACGACTTACCAACGATCACGGCCAGGTCGTATCGCTGGTCGTGATTGTTGGTAAGTCGTTTAGTGTAAAAGTACCTTAACACAGTGTGCGCTTATCTTTGATGACTATTGATGTTTGCTGATATGCGAATTGTGCATTGTATTATGGAACCAGTTTGCTGACTTAAAAAGCAGAGAGGGGAAGACTGTGCAAATAGATTAAATGGTCAAGTAGTGGTACTCAGTCTCATCACCATTGTTTTCCCTTATCCTGATGCTGGACTGAAGGACACTAGGTAAACCTAAAAATAGATTACATGCCTCAGGTATAAAGAGACTCAGAGGCAGAGAGATGAGGAGGGAGAGAGCCACACACTAGACATTCTGCAAAACACCCAGTGGACGAGAGACAGGACTGCAGCCAATCCATCATGGCACTATCACGAGGGACATGGATCTACCATTCTATAGGAAACAACCTAGTAGTTTTGGGCTCAGGTTGGAAGGATACAGATCTGCTCCATTGACCATCTCTGAACCATGGATACGTTTGGATAAAGCCATGTTTGGGACCCGCTGGTTGCCTGGCTCCATGGAAATGTTCAGATTAGCCAGGGGGTGACTCTCGTGTCAACTAGCCTTGGACCCTGTATGGACGCTATCAACTGTCATCTCCCTATGTTTGTCGTTACCTCCTCTATATGTATCACAGGTGGGGTAGCGACCCTTGGAGCTCTGATGTAACATCTACCATTACCCCGGCGGGTCAGCGTATGGGTGAGACTGTAATGTGCACCATCTTGGGTACTGTGCTGGGACTGTTCTGTGTTATCTGCCTGTTTGGTGGTTCAATAAAGCATTTCCACACTATTTTACCCTCACCCAGTGTTGTCTGAGTAGCTCTCACGATATGGTATGAAATATCATATAAGTTTAGTTGCTCGTCAGCTCATGAGGTGGGCTAAACCCCCCCCCCCCCCTTCTCTAGCTGACTCTCCTTGTTTCTCTCTGGGCTACGGACTGTATGCTAGAAGGGGGTTTTATTGCCCTGGGGTCATAAATTCCAGGCTCGACTAAAGTCACTCGCCCCTCCCACCTGCACTAGCTGGAACTGGAAAAATAGCTCCAAAATTCATGGAAGTTCTTTGTTTTGTTTTTGTAAGATATTACGCAAACCATTTACGTTAAAAAACACGAAAATATATATTCTTTACATCCCTCAGTGGGTCTATCCACCACGGTAAACCTGAGCTTCTAATTCCATCTAGTAAAGAAGTAGGTATTTCTGTGTAAATATGTATCCCAGATAGGACATATTTGATCTCATTACAATGCCCACGTTAATCCGAGAGGAATTCTGGGTTTGTTATGACTATGACATGTTTTGTAGCGAAGTTATAGAAAGTAGATAAATTTAAGATTGGAAGTACTCAGAATGTAGAGAGAGGAGGGTCTGGATAAGCCAGCCTTTCTGTGATGTCACAGGCTGCAGGTCTTAAGTTTGTGGCAGGCTCTCAGCAGGCAGTTCTTCTTGACTTCTTGTCTTCTTCTGGAAAGCCCTGAGCACGTCCAATGAGCTGGGACGTATGGTTGCCTGCCATGCAATGAATTGAGAACATGTGAGTGTTACCTTTTCTCATTTAATCCCTGTTTATTTTATAATTACCCTTGTACATATTTGCAATTGTCTCATTTGTGACATCTTTATAAAATATTTTTGATAAAGCACTGTCTAATTTTTATGGGATATAATATTTAATATTAGTTCATTCTCCATGCTCTAAACATACCCTAAGTCTTCTGAAGGGAATTACGCTACTGTGTTGGGTTAGATTCAGACCCGTTTAATCGAAGCTGGTGGCAGCGACCGTGTGCAGACTTTTGGGTTATGTTGTAGCGACTGCGGTGTTGATAATTATTGTTCCTGCCTGAGTGGGAGTAGTTAATCGTGTTGCTGCAGCGTGCCCAATAGCCAGTACATAGCAGGCAGCCTGTCGGGCGACCAATTACCCAGGGTGCATTACCTAATCTGACCTGAGAGTAAGGGGGGCGCCAGAGAGCTGCAAGTGTTGAGTGGAACTGTAAGCGGGATATACATAAATCCCTGCAGTTCGTGGTATATTGAAGAGCAGTGGGATACCTAGAATAAGCCCCTGCTGTAAACTAAGGAGTCAATATCCTTGTGTGTGTTGTTTCATCACATTGTGGAGTGGAGGGATAATTAAGATAAGCCCCCCTGCACATGTGATAGCCGTCTGTTGGCCTAAAATCACCCCGACCCGAGACGTAGGGGTAACGGTCACGGTTTGAATCGTGACAAATTGGTGGCAGCGGTCAGGGAATCCTGACAGTAGCGTTATGCCCACATTTAATCCCTGGTCCATGTGGTTTGGGCAAGCAGACATAGGCGCCCGCCGACCCCTCATTTCCCCACAGTGGGTATCACCTGGTACGGGGCGAGTGGAACTACTGATCTCAGATTGGGAGCTTGAGGACTGAGGACATTGTATATTGGCCATCTGCATGGATTTGTTGTACAACCGTGGATGTATGGAATACAAATAGTGGCATCATTAACCTGCCTAGGTGATTTTTATAACCCACAACCTCAGATCTTCACAAGGATACTGTATATAAAAAACTTCTCAGAACTTCCGAACCCCAAGAGTTAACCCACAGTACCACGACAACGAACCTCCCAAGGGTGAGCTTACCAGATGGACCACCCCCTATACAGGGAGCATTAGGGGCAGGCCCGAGGGAGACTATTGCCGCGGAAGCTGATACCGGGGAACAGAAAGCAGGAGAGGAAGGACGCGGAAGTGGCTAAGGCAGAGACACAGGACTGAGTGACAGTAACTGAAACACAGAGTGGACTGGATATGGCTGACGACCAGGACAGGCAGGGATTGGCAGAGACACAGGATGGACTGGATATGGCGGACGCCCAGGACTGGCAGGGATTGGCAGAGACATAGGTCGGAGGAAGGTATAGAGGACCTGGGTCAAATGAGGACAATTGACAAACAGGCAAAGAGCAGAGGAAGGAATTACCTTACATACAAGATGTGCTGAAGGACTTCCGGGTCAGAGTCTTCCCAGGATCATAGAGAAAAGGTATGGAGCGCCACATAGTATATTGCCCAGCCACGTAGTATATTGCCCGGCCACGTAGTATATTGCCCGGCCACGTAGTATATGGCCCGGTCACGTAGTATATTGCCCGGCCACGTAGTATATTGCCCGGCCACGTAGTATATTGCCCGGCCACGTAGTATATTGCCCGGTCACGTAGTATATTGCCCGGCCACGTAGTATATTGCCCGGTCACGTAGTATATTGCCCGGCCACGTAGTATATTGCCCGGCCACGTAGTATATTGCCCGGCCACGTAGTATATTGCCCGGCCACGTAGTATATTGCCCGGCCACGTAGTATATTGCCCGGCCACGTAGTATATTGCCCGGCCACGTAGTATATTGCCCGGCCACGTAGTATATGGCCCGGTCACGTAGTATATTGCCCGGCCACGTAGTATATTGCCCGGCCACGTAGTATATTGCCCGGCCACGTAGTATATTGCCCGGTCACGTAGTATATTGCCCGGCCACGTAGTATATTGCCCGGCCACGTAGTATATTGCCCGGCCACGTAGTATATTGCCCGGCCACGTAGTATATTGCCCGGCCACGTAGTATATTGCCCGGCCACGTAGTATATTGCCCGGCCACGTAGTATATTGCCCGGCCACGTAGTATATTGCCCGGCCCCGTAGTATATGACCCAGTCACGTAGTATATTGCCCAGTCACGTAGTATATTGCCCAGCCACGTAGTATATTGCCCGGCCACGTAGTATATTGCCCGGCCACGTAGTATATGACCCAGTCACGTAGTATATTGCCCAGCCACGTAGTATATTGCCCAGCCGCGTAGTATATTGCCCAGTTGCGTAGTATATTGCCCAGTCGCGTAGCATATTGCCCAGTCACGTAGTATATTGCCCAGTCACATAATATATTGCCCAGCCACGTAGTATATTACCCAGTTACGTAGTATATTGCCCAGTCACCTAGTATATTGCCCAGCCATGTAGTATACCCAGTTACGTAGTATATTGCCCAGTCACGTAGTATATTGCCCAGTCACGTAGTATATTGCCCAGTCACGTAGTATATTGCACAGCCCGTGTAGTATATTGCCCATTCACGTAGTATATTGCCCAGCCACGTAGTATATTGCACAGCGCACATAGTATATTGCCCGGCCACATAGTATATTGCCCAGCCCACGTAGTATAATGCCCAGTTACGTAGTATATTGCCCAGTCACGTAGTATATTGCCCAGCGACGTAGTATATTGCCCAGCTACGTAGTATACAGCACAGGCATGTAGTATATTGGCCAGTCACGTAGTGTATTGCACAGCCCGCATAGTGTATTGCACAGCCCGCGTAGTATATTGCACAGCCCGCGTAGTATATTGCACAGCCCGCGTAGTGTATTGCACAGCCACGTAATATATTGCCCAGCCACGTAGTATATTGCACCGCCCGCGTAGTATATTGCCCAGCCACGTAGTATATTGCCCAGTTACGTAGTATATTGCCCAGCCACGTAGTATATTGCCCGGTCACGTAGTATATTGCCCGGCCACGTAGTATATTGCCCAGTCGCGTAGAATATTGCCCAGTCACGTAGTATATTGCACAGCCACGTAGTATATTGCCCAGCGATATAGTATATTGCCCAGCTACGTAGTATACAGCACAGAGCCACGTAGTATATAGCACAGTCACGTAGTATATTGGCCAGTCACGTAGTATATTGCACAGCCCGGGTAGTGTATTGCACAGCCCGCATAGTATATTGCACAGCCCGCGTAGTATATTGCGCAGCCCGCGTAGTATGTTGCGCAGCCCGCGTAGTGTATTGCGCAGCCCGCGTAGTGTATTGCACAGCCCGCGTAGTGTATTGCACAGCCCGCGTAGTATATTGCACAGCCCGCATAGTATGTTGCACAGCCCGCGTAGTATATTGCACAGCCCGCGTAGTATATTGCACAGCCCGCGTAGTATATTGCCCAGCCCGCGTAGTATGTTGCACAGCCCGCGTAGTATGTTGCACAGCCCGCGTAGTATATTGCCCAGCCCGCGTAGTATATTGCACAGCCCGCGCAGTATGTTGCACAGCCCGCGTAGTATGTTGCACAGCCCGCGTAGTATATTGCACAGCCCGCGTAGTATATTGCACAGCCCGCGTAGTATATTGCACAGCCCGGGTAGTATATTGCCCAGCCCGCGTAGTATATTGCACAGCCCGCGTAGTATATTGCCCAGCCCGCGTAGTATATTGCACAGCCCGCGTAGTATATTGCACAGCCCGCGTAGTATATTGCACAGCCCGCGTAGTATATTGCACAGCCCGCGTAGTATATTGCACAGCCCGCGTAGTATATTGCCCAGCCCGCGTAGTATATTGCCCAGCCCGCGTAGTATATTGCACAGCCCGCGTAGTATATTGCACAGCCCGCGTAGTATATTGCACAGCCCGCGTAGTATATTGCACAGCCCGCGTAGTATATTGCACAGCCCGCGTAGTATATTGCACAGCCCGCGTAGTATATTGCACAGCCCGCGTAGTATATTGCACAGCCCGCGTAGTATATTGCCCAGCCCGCGTAGTATATTGCCCAGCCCGCGTAGTATATTGCACAGCCCGCGTAGTATATTGCACAGCCCGCGTAGTATATTGCACAGCCCGCGTAGTATATTGCACAGCCCGCGTAGTATATTGCACAGCCCGCGTAGTATATTGCACAGCCCGTGTAGTATATTGCACAGCCCGCGTAGTATATTGCACAGCCCATGTAGTATATTGCACAGCCCGCGTAGTATATAGCAATGTGGGCATCATATCCCTGTTAAAAAAAAAAAAGAATTAAAATAAAAAATTGTTATATACTCACCTTCCGTTGGCCCCTGGATCCAGGAAGTGTTATCCGACGCTCCTCGCGCGCTCCGGTCTCAAGAGTGCATTGTGGTCTCGTTAGATGATGACATAGCGGCCTTGCGAGACAGCTACGTCATCATCTCGCGAGATCGCAATGCATGGACCGGTCACCAGAGCGTCGCGAGGAGCGGAAAAGGCACCGGAAGGTGAGTATATGATGATTTTTTTTTTTTTTATTATTATTTTTAACATTAGATCTTTTTACTATTGATGCCGCATAGGCAGCATCAATAGTAAAAAAAAGTTGGTCACACAGGGTTGATAGCAGCGTTAATGGAGTGCGTTGCACCGTGGCATAACGCGGTCCATGAGCGCTGCCATTAACCCTGTGTGAGCGCTGACTGGAGGGGAGTATGGAGCGGGCACTGACTGCGGGGAGGAAGGAGCGGACATGTTGCCACCGGACTGCGCCCGTCGCTGATTGGTCGTGGCAATCGTCGTGGCTGTTTTGCCACGACTAATCAGCGACTTGTATTTCCATAATAGACAGAGGCTGCGACCAATGAATATCCGTGACAGACAGACAGAAAGACAGACAGACAGATGGAAGTGACCCTTAGACAATTATATAGTAGATGTGCACAAGTGTGTTAATGTAATATGGAATATATGTGGAGAAAAATCGCTTTAGATGGATTGCATAGAGCATGGGGAAATATATATATTACAGTACAGACCAAAAGTTTGGACACACCTCATTTAAAGATTTTTCTGTATTTTCATGACTACGAAAATTGTACATTCACACTGAAGGCATCAAAACTATGAATTATCACATGTGGAATTATATACTTAACAAAAAAGTGTGAAACAACTGAAGTTATGTCTTATATTCTAGGCTCTTCAAAGTAGCCACCTTTTGCTTTGATGACTGCTTTGCTCACTCTTGGCATTCTCTTGATGAGCTTCAAGAGGTAGTCACCGGGAATGGTTTCACCTCACAGGTGTGCCCTGTCAGGTTTAATAAGTGGGATTTCTTGCCTTATAAATGGGGTTGGGACCATCAGTTGTGTGGAGCAGAAGTCTGGTGGATACACAGCTGATAGTATTTGTATTATGGCAAGAAAGAAGCAGCTAAGTAAAGAAAAACGAGTGGCCATCATTACTTTAAGAAATGAAGGTCAGTCAGTCTGAAAAATTGGGAAAACTTTGAAAGTGTCCCCAAGTGCAGTGGCAAAAACCATCAAGCGCTACAAAGAACCTGGCTCACATGAGGACCGCCCCAGGAAAGGAAGACCAAGAGTCACCTCTGCTTCTGAGGATAAGTTTATCCGAGTCACCAGCCTCAGAAATCGCAGGTTAACAGCAGCTCAGATTAGAGACCAGGTCAATGCCACACAGAGTTCTAGCAGCAGACACATCTCTACAACAACTGTAGAGGGGACTTTGTGCAGCAGGCCTTCATGGTAAAATAGCTGCTAGGAAACCAGTGCTAAGGACCGGCAACAAGAGGAGAGACTTGTTTGGGCTAAAGAACACAAGGAATGGACATTACACCAGTGGAAATCTGAGCTTTGGTCTTATGAGTCCAAATTTGAGATCTTTGGTTCCTACCACCGTGTCTTTGTGGGATGCAGAAAAGGTGAACGGATGGACTCTACATGCCTGGTTCCCACCGTGAAGCATGGAGGAGGAGGTGTGGTGGTGTGGGGGGGCTTTGCTGGTGACACTGTTGGGGATTTACTCAAAATTGAAGGCATACTGAACCAGCATGGCTACCACAGCATCTTGCAGCGGCATGCTATTCCATCCGGTTTGCGTTTAGTTGGATCATCATTTATTTTTCAACAGGACAATGACCCCAAACACCTCCAGGCTGTGTAAGGGCTATTTGACCAAGAAGGAGAGTGATGGGGTCTACACCAGATGACCTGGCCTCCACAGTCACCAGACCTGAACCCAATCGAGATGGTTTGGGGTGAGCTGGACCGCAGAGTGAAGGCAAAAGGGCCAACAAGTGCTAAGCATCTCTGGGAACTCCTTCAAGATTGTTGGAAGACCATTCCCGGTGACTACCTCTTGAAGCTCATCAAGAGAATGCCAAGAGTGTGCAAAGCAGTCATCAAAGCAAAAGGTGGCTACTTTGAAGAACCTAGAATATAAGACATAATTTCAGTTATTTCACACTTTTGTTGTTAAGTATATAATTCCACATGTGAATTCCTAGTTTTGATGCCTTCAGTGTGAATGTACAATTTTCATAGTCATGAAAAAAAAAGAAAAATCTTGAAATGAGAAGGTGTGTCCAAACTTTTGGTCTGTACTGTATATACCAGTAAAATACATTATAATGATCCTAAGTTTATATCAATAAAGTGAATATTACAGTGAGCATGGAAAGTATTCAGACCCCTTTAAATTTTTCACTCTTTCATTCCAGCCATTTGGTAATTCTAAAAAGTTCATTTTTTTCTCATTAATGTACACTAGCTTATTTAATTGTGTATGGTAAAAATTAAAATGTCACATTTTTGCAGACTTTGCTTACGCCCCGAGCCTCACTAATGTAAAAAGTATATATGCCAAATTTCAAGACGATCAAACAATATTTATAAAGCTAGTAAACTCGTGGGCGAAACGCGCGTCGGGGGTTCTGTTGGTGGATCGCTCCCGGTGCGCCTGGCTCTGGGACCCTATATTGGTAAGCGCTGCTCTGGCTAACTCTTGGATTGTCATACCACTGGGTGTTGTTGATCTATTACTATATACCTGACACAGTTAAGCTTACAGCAGCACGTGTTTATACTTCAACTGCTATATCGGCCCCATAGTTAGTATGCACCGGGGGGATACCCACTCATGTTTTTATCATCCTTGTAATTATATATTTTGTGATACTGTTTTGAAGATATCGGTCACACTTTTGTATTAACATATGTGTCTTAATAAAGTATTGCTACTACTTTCTAGTACCTATATGATCCTGGTGTACTCCTTTTCTCATAAGTTCTTTGGAGTTGGTTCTTGCGTTTGGTGAGGGGTTGTTCTGCACTATTTAGTGCTTTAAATTCCCCTCGTGTATCTATTATGTTGCCTGGTTTAGTAACCAATATTTAGAGGTTGCACACTTTTATCAGTTTTATAAAAGTACGCAAAAAATACTTAACATTGAAAATCTGTTTTTTATTACAAAATCAAACAATTAAAAACTTAGAATAATAGTGAAATCAAACAGTAACATTGATAGGCAGTATCATACTTATTAAATGATTTACACTAATGTGCTGTGAAAGATGCAACTTTTCTTCGCTTGCTGATGGCTGTGAGGACTATACTGTGGAGACTATAGGGTGGGTCGTGACAACGAACCTCCCACGGGCGAGCTGACCAGGTGAACCACCCCCTATACAGGGAGCATTAGGGGCAAACCCGAGGGAGACTATCGCCACGGCAGCTGGTAAGAAAGAACGGACAAGAAGGGTAACAAACAGGGGTCAGTAATGACTGGCGGAGAGACTGAAACAGGGAAGACGCGGGAACACGGACTGGACGAAGGACACAGGGAGGCAGGCAGGGCGCGGGAACACGGACTGGACAAAGGACACAGGCAGGCAAGACGCGGGAACACGGACTGGACGAAGGACACAGGCAGGCAAGGTGCGGGAACACAGACTGGACGAAGGACACAGGCAGGCAGGACGCAGGAACACGGACTGGACAAAGGACACAGGCAGGCAGGACGCAGGAACACGGACTGGACAAAGGACACAGGCAGGCAAGACGCGGGAACACGGACTGGACGAAGGACACAGGCAGGCAGGCAAGGTGCGGGAACACAGACTGGACGAAGGACACAGGCAGGCAGGACGCAGGAACACGGACTGGACAAAGGACACAGGCAGGCAGGACGCAGGAACACGGACTGGACAAAGGACACAGGCAGGCAAGACGCGGGAACACGGACTGGCAGGCACTAGGAGAGAACAAAGGAGAGGACCAGGATTAGAACAAGGGGCACAGCAGCGAGAAGTACACAGCAAACAAGAGAGGCAGAGAAGAACACAGGACAGACGTGGGGCCAGAATCACTTGCGGATCACAAACGAGCATCAGGCAAAGCCAGGAGGAAGACGCTGCCTAATAAGTGAAGTGCACCGCACTACTACTAGGTTGAGGTCCTCCAGGGAAATAGAGCAGGCAGAAAGAGTGGCCGGGACCAGACTCAGAACTTTGCACATGCAGCGCTGAACCCATCGCGCATGCGCACCCGACGTGGAGCAAAAGCCGTCTGCGAGCGCTGAGGAGCCGACGGCAGGCAGGGAACAGCTGCTGCGGGAGCGTGCCGGGACGCTGAAGAAAGGCAAGTATGGCAGGGCTCGGGAAGCGGCAGCGACGTGACAAAGTCTTTTCTATGATACTCGACAACTCTTAAGAGCTGTTTCTGTTGTTTATCTCTGATTGAATTATTACATTTCTTTATCAGAGCAATGCCCCTTTCCGCGGTGTCACTCACCACCTTAAGAGCATTGATGGAGCTTCTTAGTGTATCACTGCAATATTCTTCTACGTCATGGATCCCAAACAATTCAAAGAATGTCTTTGTTTTACTTGTAACAAAATCGCTTAAGTCTTTTCCTTCAAAAACTAGGTTTTTACCTTCCAACCATTTCAGTTCCTTTTTCTTTGCAGGTTTCATTCTTAAATTTTCAAACCTCTTATTCTCAGCTTGACCGATACATTCATCCAAAACTGCCAATCCTATGTTAGTTTCTGACAGATACCAAATGTGCCTCTTAGCCACTGTGAGGGCACTTTCTCTGACATCTTTATCTGGATAATATTGCAAAAGCTGTAGCTTCTCCAAATCATTCTTTGGAGCCTATCAACTTACAACTGCCTCGTGTCAAAAGCGGACATGTATTAGACAGACAAAACGTGCTACTTTTCTTATTCTTTTCAATTTGGTACTAGAAATATGCAATTGTTAGTGAATAGCACAATTTTGAGTACATAAATGGCCTTTGCTTCAGTCAGAGCCCCTGGAACCCTAAATTCGAAATTGTTTTCATCCCAACCTCCAAGATATAGAAGTGATAGTTGTAATAGCTCTTTGTAATCTTCTCTTGGATGACTGCCATCTTTCAAGACATTGTTGAGGTAGTCCATTTTCACACGTTGTTCTTCTAGAAAACCTAAAAAAAAAACATTGTGGAATAGGACTTCTTATCAACTGAATTCCACTGATTTTGGAACTTTCGGAAAGTCTGGATGTCAGGACCACTTGATGGTATGTTACAACAGTTACCAATCACTCTTTTTAAGATTAATTTGTGGGTGTGGTGGCTGCAAGCCAACCACAACAATGGTCGCCCAAATTCAGTTTCAATTCTGATACATGCTCCTTGGATCTTTCCTGGATTAGATGCAGTTTTATCAAAAGATATACCAATGATACAGTCACGTAGCGCGAATCGGTCTACATCCTGAATAACAACTTCAGCCATTAGCTCAACAGCACCTTTCTGGGCAAATACACCAAGCAAATGCTCAAAAATCTTTTCCAGTGACAAGAACAGCAACTATCTTCTAGAGTTTTGATAATCCCACAGGCAACCGAGGGCAACAATTTACTATCCCAATGTAAGACTAAATGAGGAGTATTTTGAAACAGTGACTTTTCCATGTTCTCAGCCATCTGTCAATCGCCCGAACTTGGAAAACGGTAGATGGAGATATGGAAATGCATGAAACATCGTGACCAAGGCTTTTTGCAGTTGCAATAAATGAAGTACTTGCTTTTCGAATGGAGAGTTGTTCTCGATCCCAAGAAGCCGTGAGTGTGCGATCATGAGGTTTTAATCTACGACCTGCAAAAGATTTTTTCACTGGTGGTGCAGAAAATTCATCCTCTTCATGAATTGATGATGATGGAGATGAGATTTAGTGTTCCACCATAACTGTCTTGTTCATTTTGGCGATTTCTTTACAATGTTTTGTCTTGTATGCCTCCTTTTTTCTGTATTTATTTTCTTCTTTTTAATTTGTGAGGCAAGACCCTTATCTACACCACTCTTTGATGAACTCATGCGATCCTCTCTTTGTGACATAAGGAATGCTTTATCGTCTAATATTACGCTATTCATGGACATCACATTTTGCCTGGCAATATCAATAGCTCCACAAGATCACCTTTCCAAATCTGCGGCTTCATATTTACTGTCAGTGTTTCTGGATTTCTCTTTACCCAGATGTTGATATTCCTTGTTCGGATATTCTCCTCTGTCATGACAGGGATACTTGCTTTCTTCCACACTTCCTGTAGTTTAATACTGGTGGATTTAGCAGCACATGAGTTTCTTTCATTTCCTTGTGATGGTAAATAAAAACTAAAAGCATTTGTTCCTTGGAAGGGAGTTGAGCTCCCAAAAAATCACCACCAGGCACCTTTTCAAGTAACCAAATTCCCCTTCTAGTACTGATTTTCAGTTTAACTACCTGCAAAACATAATAGAAATACAACATACACATTAGTGCGATGTCAGTGATACGTTTTCATGAATTTCAGTACTTTCAGATAAAAGTGATCAAAGTGTGCAACCCCTAAATATTAATCGATTTCACTAACATTTTTTACATGGATCTTTTAGATGACTTATACCAAGGATTCAAGCAAAGTCATATGAAAATAATAACTTCGGAAAAATAAAACACCCTAATGTACACTCTGCACCACATCTTCACTGAAAAAAAAACAGAAATATAGAAATTTTTGCAAATTTATTAAAGAAAAACTGAAATCTCACAAGGTCATAAGTCTTCAGCCCCTTTGCTCAGTATTGAGTAGAAGCCCCTTTTGAGCTCGTACAGCCAGGAGTCTTCTTGGGAATGATACAAGTTTTTCACCCCTGGATTGGGGGATCCTCGGCCATTCTTCCTTTCAGATCCTCTCCAGTTCCGTCAGGTTGGATGGTGAACGTTGGTGGACGCCATTTTCAGGTCTCTCCAGAGATGCTCAATAGGGTTTAGATCAGGGCTCTGGCTGGTCCAGTCACGAATGGTCACACAGTTGTTCTGAATCCGCTCCTTTGTTATTTTAGCTGTGTGCTTAGGGTCATTGTCTTGTTGGGAGGTGAACCTTCGGCCAAGTCTGAGGTCCAGAGCACTCTGGAAGAGGTTTACATCCAGGATATCTCTGTACTTGGCCGTATTCATGTTTCCTTCAATGACAACCAGTTGTCCTGTCCCTGCAGCTGACAAACACCCCCATAGCATGATGCTGCCACCACCATGCTTCACTGTGGGGATTGTATTGGGCAGGTGATGAGCAGAGCCTGGTTTTCTCCACACATACCGCTTAGAATTATCACCAGAATAGTCTATATAAATCTCATCAGACCAGAGAATCTTATTTCTCATAGTCTGGGAGTCCTTCATGTTTTTTTAGTAAACTCTATGCGGCTTTCATATGTCTTGCACTGAGGAGAGGCTTCCATCAGGCCACTTTGCCATAAAGGCCTGACTGGTGGAGGCTGCAGTGATAATTGACTTTGTGGAACTTTCTCCCATCTCCCTACTGCATCTCTGTAGCTCAGCCACAGTGATCTTGGGGTTCTTCTTTACCTTCTCACCAAGGCTCTTCTCCCACGATTGCTCAGTTTGGCTGGACGGCCAGGTCTAGGAAGACTTCTGGTGGTCCCAAACTTCTTCCATTTAAGGATTATGGAGGCCACTGTGCTCTTAGGAACCTGGAGTACTGCAGAAATTCTTTTGTAACCTTGGCCAGATCTGCGCCTTGCCACATTTCTGTCTCTGAGCTCCTTGGCCAGTTCCTTTGACCTCATGATTTGACTTTGAGCTGTGAAGTCTTATATAGACCGGTGTGTGCCTTTCCAAATCAAGTCCTATTAGTTTAATTTTACATAGCTGGCCTCCAATGAAGAAGTAGACCCATCTCAAGGAGGATCACAAGGAAATGGACCGCATGTGACTTAAATATGAGAATCTGAGCAAAGGGTCTGAATACTTATGACCATGTGATATTTCAGTTTTTCTTTTCTAATAAATTTGCAAACATTTCTACATTTGTTTTTTCAGTCAAGATGAGGTGTAGATGTGAAGGAAACTCAGTTCCTCCCACGTCACCAATCCGTGACGTAACTTCACAGGCACAGCTCTCCGGCGCCCCCTTTGTCTCTCAGGTCAATAAGGGAACTGCACCTAGAGCAAATGACCGCTGGTGAGATTGCCCTGTTACCCACGCTGGGTATTCTAACATTCACAATCAGAGTAAAAGGATCAGCCCAAAATTAATTTATGATTTAATTGGCTTAAGGGCCACTAGGTAATTACAAGAGATATACAGTCAAAATATATCAAGAGTTACAGTCAGAGTAAAATGTAACAATAATACAAGGCTTAAAGGTATAAAGCTGGAGGTCAATTTACCAGGGGGAAGGTCGCTTGTGGAAGCCGGGGGGCTCAGGGTTCCGCAGGTCCAAGACTTTGTTGCCGGGTAGACCTCAGAAAGCGTGTGCTTGCTCCCCACTGGCTGGCCTACCCTCTCCCTTAGTTCCTTAGTTAGTCATCTTCCTCTGTTCTGCCCAAGGGTCCCAGCTCTTAACCCTGCTGTGTCCCTCCCCCCTGCACCTGGACAGGCTAAGAATCTCCACCCCTCAGCTTCCCTGCAAGATCTGTATCCAATATCTAATAAATGGGATAACTTCTCTCAGGATGATCGGACCAGCACACGGGTGGTACCAGCGCACAAGGTTTGTTCTGCCGGTCGCCAAGGGACCAAACCCGGACCCATTTGGTCGCTATGGAAGGCTGATCTCCATATCTCAGGTTCCAGAACTCCCACAGACCCGGGAGTTGCACTGTCAGATGCACAATTTCTATAGGGCTAGTGGGATATTTTTTATGAGCCTGTACCTCGGACGATGCTTCCATAATTCACGATTCCATGTTGGAGACGGTTCGACTGGAAGGCCACAATAGACGTGTATCCTGTGACCACTTGACATGCATGCTTTAATTGAGCCCCCAGGCATCTCCATGCCCCCTGCTGATGTGGCTTCCTCATTGAGCTTTGAAGTACCTTCTGCCTGCTACACTGAGCTTAATTCTATTACCATGCTAAAAGGAACTTTATTCATGAGAAAAGGTGGGGGGCCAGGAGCGCTCATCTCTGCGGAACTGTGACTAGGAGACAAAATGAAGTCACGCCAATCTCTGTTAGTATGCCCGTATCCAAGATAGCGGCTGCTCCCTCATCACAATTCTCATTTGATCTGACATGCACTTTAAGCTGTGAAGTCTTATATAGACAGGTGTGTGCCTTTCCAAATCAAGTCCTATCAGTGTAATTACACACAGCTGGACTCCAATGAAGGAGTAGAACCATCTCAAGGAGGATCACAAGGAAATGGACAGCATGAGACTTACATATGAGTGTCTGAGCAATGGGTCTGAATACTTATGAACATGTGATATTTCAGTTTTTCTTTTCTAATAAATTTGGAAAAACAAAATGTAGAAATTTTTGTAGTCAAGATGAGGTGCAGAATGTATGAAGCATCTGCAAAATGTGCATTGGGTCCTCGGTGGGTGAGTAAACGACTCCTACATACTATATGTGAACACGTGTTTTTATCCGGAGATCTGCTTCTCTCTTCATGTGCATGGTCCTGACTGATTCCTTCATATAGCCTGATCATATTATGATCTACCATTGACATTAATATATTTAACTCTATGACTTTTGGATTGTGTGCATTGATCTGTGGGTATATTGACCAGTTGTTAGTATTCCTGTGATTGTGCACTTATAGATTTGTCTATCCCGCTCTTATGAAAAATCCTGTATTAGCATTATGTGCATAAATTAGGATATTTAGTATACCGGATTAATGCAACAAACCTGTCTTCTCACCCACCATTTTATGGCTATGTTGTTGGATTTTTTTAAAGTTTTTTTTTAATAAAGTTTATTAATTTTACTCCTTGTGATGATACTAGTCCTAGCATTTTTTCTTCTATAGTGTTCATCATTGCTGAAAAGCCTCACGGATGAGACCAGCGATGGAGACATACATTGCCTCCAGACATCAGGCCATCATAGCTGAAAAGCCTCACTCCGGAGACCAGCGATGGTGACGTCCATGGCCCCCAGAATTCAGGCCATCATTGCTGCAAAGCCTCACACTGGAGAAGACCAGTGATTGTGATGTCCATCGCCTCCAGACATCGGGCCATCATTGCTACAAAGCCTCACACAGGAGGAGACCAGTGATGGCGATATCCATGGCCTCCAGACTTCCGGCTGTCATTGCTGCAAAGCTTCACACCAGAGACCAGCGATGGTGCCATCCATGGCCCCCAGAATTCAGGCCATCATTGATTCAAAGTCTCACACCGGAGGAGACCAGTGATGGTGATGTCCATGGCCTCCAGCCATCATTGCTACAAAGCCTCACACAGGAGGAGACCAGTGATGGTGATGTCTATTGCATCCAGAGATCTGGCCGTCATTGCTACATAGCCTCACACAGGAGAGCAGCGATGGCGACGGTCATGGTCCCCAGACTCCAGATATCAGGCCATCATTGATGAAAGCCTCATATCAGAGCAGACCAGCGATGGTGATAGCCATGGCCTCCAAGTGTGACAGCAGTGGGTGTGGATCCACTGTGCCACAGGCTGAGTTTACCCTGGAAGGGCGTAACTAGGTGACTACATGGTCTTCACTAGAGCCTGTTGTGGAGAGGTGAG
This sequence comes from Ranitomeya imitator, assembly GCF_032444005.1. NCBI lineage: Eukaryota > Metazoa > Chordata > Amphibia > Anura > Dendrobatidae > Ranitomeya > Ranitomeya imitator. The sequence goes on from NC_091290.1 coordinate 157,001,242, forward strand.
TTTGTGCCATCCCTACTGTTGACCTATTTTTCCATGTGTGCTGTGCTTCTACCTTAAGAGTTAATTGTTGTGCGGTGCTTAAAAATTTAAATGATGGCTACTCTTTATTTCATTAATTAATTGTATGAGTAAAAATAAGAAACTTTAATATATGTTATCAGAGATTTCCATTACCGTTCTTGTTTTCTGCACAGTTTGTGATCTTGGAGGCCAACACATACATTCTGCTCCAAGCCTCCATAGAGGAATATTCCATTTATATGGGTGGAGAGTGGGACTGGAGGTCTTCAGCGCCCGGGGCCATATCCATCTGGAGCGGGCTCCTGGTGAACCCCACTGGCGGTTGTGCACATCTTCTCTCCATCGCCCTCTCGCTGCCTTGGATGCTACGGTGAAGGACTCCACTGCTCACACTGACCCATGGGTATAAGCCGGCGATGTGCTCGGCCCAGCCGCTTTTCACATCCACACTTCTTGCTGCTTTGCTTGGCCAGTGCGACGCCCGCCTGGAAGACATTTGTTGGGTCCTGCACCAGTTGTGAAACGTCAATCTCATCCATTGTTGTCTGTCTCCTTTGCTGGACCTGCAGGTTTCTGCTAACACTTTATAATCGGGGTAGTTTAAGCCCCCATGATGACTTCTCACTGAACTTCGTTTCCAATCACTCACAGTAAGTAGAGATATTGAATTATTAGTAATAGTTGTAAAACTGTGAAACAGGCAACGATACAATGAAACATCTTTATTTCAGCTTTCATCTCTTATCACAGGAGGACGTCTGAGATCCCAGCGTGGGGAACATGCCGAGGACAGTCTGGAAGGGGGACTCAGGACATAGCTAGCACTGGAGGGAGGCGAGGATGGGCGGCAGCGGCAGGCCCCCCCTCACTATTTCCTGTCAGAGGAAAAATAACCCCTCAGGAGTCATCCATGGCAGGTAGTACCCCGCCAATGTCTGTCCAGTGCAATATAGCCAGGCCCATCAGCCAAGCCAGAGCCACAAACTGTAGACTCTGGGGTATTGCATTGGTGGCAAGTGGGATATAGGTGGTCTCCATTCTCCCACCTGGATGCCTAGAAGATGCCTCACACCTCCCAACAGCTGTCCAGGTGCTCGTCTATGGCTTGGCTGATCTTCCCAGTCATGGGACTCGAGCGGTCAGCAGGTTACCCCCAATAAAGCTGGTTCTTTCCTCTGCACCTCAGGCACAAGAACTTGGGTGAAGGCAGAATGGTGGTGCTCGTACAGGAACAGGAACACTTATAAAAATGTGCCGGTAGTCTTCTGGAAGAGTCAGAGCCTGTTGATGCATGGTGGTAACAATCGTGTAACGGAGATCCCGCGTCACATCACCGCGCAGCTCTAACAGCGCCAACACATGGTCCTCACTGGGGGAAAAAAAGAGAAGCCATTACTGCTGGCCCCAATCCCGCGTGTGCATTGCCATCACCAGGTCCATGATGAAAGGTGTCACGATAATGCCAAAAATGCCATCTTATATTGTGAGTTTAGTTTTAGAAGGACATGGCTTTCTACACACACACAATGGAGCTGCGACCCCCTTTTCTCCCCCCCTCTGCATTCCTCCATCCAAAGGCAAAGCCTCGAGCAGCGACACTGGGTAACCTGATAATAATGATGGGCAGGGTGTGGCTTTAAAGTGCAGGTGACCAATCCGGCAAAGCCACCCGTTGTCCCTCCCCTCTGACTCAGGAATGCCTTTGTCTGAGACTTTGGAAAAATGTAAATAACTATCAGATCAGTGCATATCATTAACCAGCCCTTTAAGTGATGTCACAAGCTCAGAAGTATAAGTCACTATACTCTTAGTCCAGCCTTCAGTCTTGGCCCGGGAAGTGATCTAACAGCTCTTCCAGCTGTTTCCAATGCATCTAGATGTATTTATCCTCTTAAGCCATGATACCATGACAAAACCTGTAAGTGCTCTTTTCAATGATAATCCTATTTTATTGTGTAATCTGTAATGTATATACGAATTGTCTCCTTTCTAATATATTTTTATACTTTGTAAACATTGCCTAATTATTCATGGAGTAAAATATTTAATTACTAGCTTGTCTCTTCTGCTCTATAACGAACTGTGTCCTCTGAAGTAAATTGCACTACTGATTTGGGTTGGCTCCGGACCCGTTAACCCTTGTGGAATCGGAGCTGGTAGCAGCATACTTTGTTCTGTGTGATTGGGAATCTTTGCAGCGACAGCGGCATTGATAATTATTGTTCCCGCCTGAGTGGAAGTAGTTATATCGCCCTCCCTGCAGCGTGCTCAGTAGCCAGTACATAGCAGGAAGCCTTTCTGGTGACTAATTACCCTAGGTGCAGTACTCTGACTGACCTGAGGGTAAGGGGGGGCCATAGAGCTGCAAGTTCCAAACCGGACTGGGAAGTGGGATATAGATAAATTCTCTTCAGAAGGAACCAGGGGCAACCAAACAACCCCGGTTCATGACAAATTGGTGTGAGCGGTGGGGACGATAAAGATATCCTCCCCGGGATCCCTGACACATTGGTGGGACCCGTGACCTAGTATTGGCAGCACGGTGTGTTTTTCCTCCACCAGTAGGACTACATTCACCTGATATCTGGGAACGTTGCCATAAGTCCAGATACCTCCAAGCTGAGTAGTGAGGGGTCCTTCAAGGCAAAGAGTTCCTGGAGGGAGCGAATGAGGGGGACACAGAGTGTGGACTCCTCCATACCCTGAAAGAATGGCAGAAAAAACATCAGCACCAAGTCATAGTTCACATCCCACACAGGGTCCCACCAATGGTGGCCAGTAGATGCTGCACTGCATCCCTCTCACCCTCTGCACCTCCTGCACTGCATTCCTCTGCACCTCATCCCTCTCACCCTCTGCACCTCATCCCTCCCTCCCACCCTCCGCACCTCATCCCTCCCTCCCACCCTCCGCACCTCATCCCTCCCTCCCACCCTCCGCACCTCATCCCTCCCACCCTCCGCACCTCATCCCTCTGCACCTCATCCCTCCCACCCTCCCTCCGCACCTCATCCCTCCCACCCTCCGCACCTCATCCCTCTCACCCTCCGCACCTCATCCCTCCCACCCTCCCTCCGCACCTCATCCCTCCCACCCTCCGCACCTCATCCCTCTCACCCTCTGCACCTCATCCCTCCCACCCTCCCTCCGCACCTCATCCCTCCCACCCTCTGCACCTCATCCCTCTCACCCTCTGCACCTCATCCCTCCCTCCCACCCTCCGCACCTCATCCCTCCCACCCTCCGCACCTCATCCCTCCCACCCTCCGCACCTCATCCCTCCCACCCTCTGCACCTCATCCCTCTGCACCTCATCCCTCCCACCCTCCCTCCGCACCTCATCCCTCCCACCCTCTGCACCTCATCCCTCTCAGCCTCTGCACCTCAAACCCTCCCTCCCACCCTCCGCACCTCATCCCTCCCTCCCACCCTCCGCACCTCATCCCTCCCTCCCACCCTCCGCACCTCATCCCTCCCTCCCACCCTCCGCACCTCATCCCTCCCACCCTCCGCACCTCATCCCTCCCACCCTCCGCACCTCATCCCTCTGCACCTCATCCCTCCCACCCTCCCTCCGCACCTCATCCCTCCCACCCTCCCTCCGCACCTCATCCCTCCCACCCTCCGCACCTCATCCCTCCCACCCTCCGCACCTCATCCCTCTCACCCTCCGCACCTCATCCCTCTCACCCTCCGCACCTCATCCCTCCCACCCTCCCTCCGCACCTCATCCCTCTCACCCTCTGCACCTCATCCCTCCCTCCCACCCTCCGCACCTCATCCCTCCCTCCCACCCTCCTCACCTCATCCCTCTCACCCTCCGCACCTCATCCCTCCCTCCCACCCTCCGCACCTCATCCCTCCCTCCCACCCTCCGCACCTCATCCCTCCCTCCCACCCTCCGCACCTCATCCCTCCCTCCCACCCTCCGCACCTCATCCCTCCCTCCCTCCGCACCTCATCCCTCCCTCCCACCCTCCGCACCTCATCCCTCCCACCCTCCGCACCTCATCCCTCCCACCCTCCGCACCTCATCCCTCTCACCCTCCGCACCTCATCCCTCCCTCCCACCCTCCGCACCTCATCCCTCCCTCCCACCCTCCGCACCTCATCCCTCCCACCCTCCGCACCTCATCCCTCCCACCCTCTGCACCTCATCCCTCTGCACCTCATCCCTCCCACCCTCCCTCCGCACCTCATCCCTCCCACCCTCTGCACCTCATCCCTCTCAGCCTCTGCACCTCAAACCCTCCCTCCCACCCTCCGCACCTCATCCCTCCCTCCCACCCTCCGCACCTCATCCCTCCCTCCCACCCTCCGCACCTCATCCCTCCCTCCCACCCTCCGCACCTCATCCCTCCCTCCCACCCTCCGCACCTCATCCCTCCCACCCTCCGCACCTCATCCCTCCCACCCTCCGCACCTCATCCCTCTCACCCTCCGCACCTCATCCCTCCCTCCCACCCTCCGCACCTCATCCCTCCCACCCTCCGCACCTCATCCCTCCCACCCTCCGCACCTCATCCCTCCCACCCTCTGCACCTCATCCCTCTGCACCTCATCCCTCCCACCCTCCCTCCGCACCTCATCCCTCCCACCCTCTGCACCTCATCCCTCTCAGCCTCTGCACCTCAAACCCTCCCTCCCACCCTCCGCACCTCATCCCTCCCTCCCACCCTCCGCACCTCATCCCTCCCACCCTCCGCACCTCATCCCTCCCTCCCACCCTCCGCACCTCATCCCTCCCACCCTCCGCACCTCATCCCTCCCTCCCACCCTCCGCACCTCATCCCTCCCTCCCACCCTCCGCACCTCATCCCTCCCTCCCACCCTCCGCACCTCATCCCTCCCTCCCACCCTCCGCACCTCATCCCTCCCTCCCACCCTCCGCACCTCATCCCTCCCTCCCACCCTCCGCACCTCATCCCTCCCACCCTCCGCACCTCATCCCTCCCACCCTCCGCACCTCATCCCTCTCACCCTCCGCACCTCATCCCTCCCTCCCACCCTCCGCACCTCATCCCTCCCACCCTCCGCACCTCATCCCTCCCACCCTCCGCACCTCATCCCTCTGCACCTCATCCCTCCCACCCTCCCTCCGCACCTCATCCCTCCCACCCTCTGCACCTCATCCCTCTCAGCCTCTGCACCTCAAACCCTCCCTCCCACCCTCCGCACCTCATCCCTCCCTCCCACCCTCCGCACCTCATCCCTCCCACCCTCCGCACCTCATCCCTCCCTCCCACCCTCCCACCCTCCGCACCTCATCCCTCCCACCCTCCGCACCTCATCCCTCCCTCCCACCCTCCGCACCTCATCCCTCCCTCCCACCCTCCGCACCTCATCCCTCCCTCCCACCCTCCGCACCTCATCCCTCCCTCCCACCCTCCGCACCTCATCCCTCCCACCCTCCGCACCTCATCCCTCCCTCCCACCCTCCGCACCGCATCACTCTCACCCTCTGCACCTCATCCCTCTCACCCTCTGCACCTGATCCGTTTAATACACCACATCGTGCTCCTCCTGCTTATTACACTGTGGGCTGTAGTCCACACATCTTGCGCCCCCTATAGGCCGTGTACATCCATCCCTTGTGCTCTATTGTATCTAATAGCTACACTACATGGCTGTGTCTCTCCTCACCATGGTGTTCAGCGTCATGCTCAGCTCCTCAGTGTCCAGGGCCATCCTATGCGCCATCTGCTGCCTCTCCCCGGGACTTCTGCACACAAACTTGCTGTGTATGAGGGAACGAACGTACTCAATGGTCACCATCCGCTCTGCCTGTGCCAGCAGAAACTACAGACAGGACAGGTCATAGGTGAGAAAAAGGATCGGGCGCAGCCATGATGACTCTGCTGGACAGTCAGCACCCCACCAGAGGAGCTCAGCGATGGCCAAAGAACAGAAGTCAGTGATGCACCTGCTCTCCCCGACCCCGGATCTATGGCTGGAGGTCAGCGACGTTCCCACTCTCCCAGACCCCGGATCTATGGGTGGAGATAAGCGACGTTCCCACTCTCCCAGACCCCGGACCTATGGGTGGAGGTCAGCCACGTGCCAGCTCGCCCAGACCCCGGATCTATGACTTGAGGTCAGCGACGTGCCCGCTCTCTCAGACCCAGGATCTATGGCTGGAGGTCAGCGACGTGCCCGCTCTCTCAGACCCGGGATCTATGGTTGGAGGTCAGCGACGTTCCCACTCTCCCAGACCCAGGATCTATGGCTGGAGGTCAGCTATGTGCTCGCTCTCCCAGACCCCGGATCTATGGGTGGAGATAAGCGACGTTCCCACTCTCCCTGACCCAGGATCTATGGCTGGAGGTCAGAAAAGTGCCAGCTCTTCCTGACCCAGGATCTATGGCTGGAGGTCAGCCACGTGCCAGCTCTCCCAGACCCCGGATCTATGGCTGGAGGTCAGAAAAGTGCCAGCTCTTCCTGACCCAGGATCTATGGCTGGAGGTCAGCGACGTGACAGCTCTCCCAGACCCGGGATCTATGGTTGGAGGTCAGCGACGTTCCCACTCTCCCAGACCCCGGATCTATGGCTGGAGGTCAGCTATGTGCTCGCTCTCCCAGACCCCGGATCTATGGGTGGAGATAAGCGACGTTCCCACTCTCCCAGACCCAGGATCTATGGCTGGAGGTCAGAAAAGTGCCAACTCTTCCTGACCCAGGATCTATGGCTGGAGGTCAGCCACGTGCCAGCTCTCCCAGACCCCGGATCTATGGCTGGAGGTCAGAAAAGTGCCAGCTCTTCCTGACCCAGGATCTATGGCTGGAGGTCAGCCACGTGACAGCTCTCCCAGACCCCGGATCTATGGCTGGAGGTCAGCGACGTGACAGCTCTCCCAGACCCCGGATCTATGGCAGGAGGTCAGCTACGTGCCAGCTCTCCCAGACCCCGGATCTATGGCTGGAGGTCAGCCACGTGCCAGCTCTCCCAGACCCCGGATCTATGGCTGGAGGTCAGCTACGTGCCAGCTCTCCCAGACCCCGGATCTATGGTTGAAGATCAATGATGTGCCCACTCTCCCCGACCCCGGATCTATGGTTGAAGATCAGCCACGTGCCAGCTCTCCCAGACCCCGGATCTATGGCTGGAGGTCAGCGACACGCCCACTCTCCCCGACCCCGGATCTATGGTTGAAGATCAATGATGTGCCCACTCTCCCCGACCCCGGATCTATGGTTGAAGATCAGCCACGTGCCAGCTCTCCCAGACCCCGGATCTATGGCTGGAGGTCAGCGACACGCCCGCTCTCCCCGACCCCGGATCTATGGTTGAAGATCAATGATGTGCCCACTCTCCCCGACCCCGCATCTATGGTTGAAGATCAGCCACGTGCCAGCTCTCCCAGACCCCGGATCTATGGCTGGAGATCAGCGACACGCCCGCTCTCCCCGACCCCGGATCTATGGTTGAAGATCAATGATGTGCCCACTCTCCCCGACCCCGCATCTATGGTTGAAGATCAGCCACGTGCCAGCTCTCCCAGACCCCGGATCTATGGGTGGAGATAAGCGACGTTCCCACTCTCCCAGACCCAGGATCTATGGCTGGAGGTCAGCCACGTGCCAGCTCTCCCAGACCCCGGATCTATGGCTGGAGGTCAGAAAAGTGCCAGCTCTTCCTGACCCAGGATCTATGGCTGGAGGTCAGCCACGTGACAGCTCTCCCAGACCCCGGATCTATGGCTGGAGGTCAGCGACGTGCCAGCTCTCCCAGATCCCGGATCTATGGCAGGAGGTCAGCCACGTGACAGCTCTCCTAGACCCCGGATCTATGGCTGGAGGTCAGCGACGTGACAGCTCTCCCAGACCCCGGATCTATGGCTGGAGGTCAGCCACGTGCCAGCTCTCCCAGACCCCGGATCTATGGCTGGAGGTCAGCGACGTGCCAGCTCTCCCAGACCCCGGATCTATGGCTGGAGGTCAGCCACGTGCCAGCTCTCCCAGACCCCGGATCTATGGCTGGAGGTTAGCTATGTGCTCGCTCTCCCAGACCCCGGATCTATGGCAGGAGGTCAGCCACGTGCCAGCTCTCCCAGACCCCGGATCTATGGCAGGAGGTCAGCGACGTTCCCACTCTCCCAGACCCCGGATCTATGGGTGGAGGTCAGCCACGTGCCAGCTCTCCCAGACCCCGGATCTATGGCAGGAGGTCAGCCACGTGCCAGCTCTCCCAGACCCCGGATCTATGGCAGGAGGTCAGCGACGTTCCCACTCTCCCAGACCCCGGATCTATGGCTGGAGGTCAGCGACGTGCCAGCTCTCCCAGACCCCGGATCTATGGCTGGAGGTCAGCCACGTGCCAGCTCTCCCAGACCCCGGATCTATGGCTGGAGGTCAGCGACGTGCCAGCTCTTCCTGACCCCGGAACTACAGTCCAGCGATGCATTTGCTATATTGTTCAGCCTCTGTCCACTCACCTAATGACTCTGGATCTAAGAATACACGAGCTGATAGAGGTACCTCTATGTGGGGTTCATGAACAAGGGAGGTGGTCCGCTCACCTGGCACACTGGAGCTCTAGCCTTGCTCAGGTATTGGCTGAAGTCCTCCATCCTTTCACAAATGTATCGCACGTTATTAGAGCCTGATAGCCATGGCCGAGAAGGGATGTCCTTAAATAAAGGCTGCAGAAACAGATAAGAGGCCTTCACCCTCCTACGAACGATTAATTGATACACACACACAACACACACACACACAACTGTCCATTGGGTATCCAGGGAAAATTACTCCACCATCATAAATCAGAGTGCATGTCTAAATAAGGCTGATCATTGGGGGGGGGGGGGGATGTTTCTGTGTGTAAACAACTGTGCACACCATAAAACCTGAGTGTGGGGGACAGGAGTGGAGGATGGGTGCCGTGACCAAGTGTCGGGGACAGGAGTGGAGGATTGGCGCGGTGACCGAGTGTGGGGGACAGGAGTGGAGGATGGGTGCGGTGACCGAGTGTGGGGGACAGGAGTGGAGGATGGGTGCGGTGACCGAGTGTGGGGGACAGGAGTGGAGGATGGGTGCGGTGACCGAGTGTGGGGGACAGGAGTGGAGGATGGGTGCGGTGACCGAGTGTGGGGGACAGGAGTGGAGGATGGGTGCGGTGACCGAGTGTGGGGGACAGGAGTGGAGGATGGGTGCGGTGACCGAGTGTGGGGGACAGGAGTGGAGGATGGGTGCGGTGACCGAGTGTGGGGGACAGGAGTGGAGGATGGGTGCGGTGACCGAGTGTGGGGGACAGGAGTGGAGGATGGGTGCGGTGACCGAGTGTGGGGGACAGGAGTGGAGGATGGGTGCGGTGACCGAGTGTGGGGGACAGGAGTGGAGGATGGGTGCGGTGACCGAGTGTGGGGGACAGGAGTGGAGGATGGGTGCGGTGACCGAGTGTGGGGGACAGGAGTGGAGGATGGGTGCAGTGACCGAGTGTGGGGGACAGGAGTGGAGGATGGGTGCAGTGACCGAGTGTGGGGGACAGGAGTGGAGGATGGGTGCGGTGACCGAGTGTGGGGGACAGGAGTGGAGGATGGGTGCAGTGACCGAGTGTGGGGGACAGGAGTGGAGGATGGGTGCCGTGACTGAGTGTGGGGGACAGGAGTGGAGGATTGGTGCGGTAACCGAGTGTGGGGGACAGGAGTGGAGGATGGGTGCGGTGACCGAGTGTGGGGGACAGGAGTGGAGGATGGGTGCGGTGACCGAGTGTGGGGGACAGGAGTGGAGGATGGGTGCGGTGACCGAGTGTGGGGGACAGGAGTGGACGATGGGCACAGTGACCTTATTGCTGTGATCAGCTTCCTTCAGAGATTCCTCCCATTACCCACCACTGACAACACCCAGATACCTGATGGTGATGTGACCGGTATCTGTGTGCCATCCACTCACCACCCCAAACTCGTCACCTGGAGCTCTGTTTGCAGCTCGTCCAGGACCAGGTGGCAGGCCTTCTTTTGGGTCTTGTCCAGGGAAGTCTGCAAGCAGGGGGCCGCTCTTCTGCACATAGCAGTCCCAGACTCTTCAGGGTGCAGGTTTGAGATTGTAGCGCTGCAGACAGCAGAGGGTTAACTGAGCCACATATAATATAGTGCCCATAAACTGGGATAGGAAGGATTAATGGGGACCTGTCCAAATACAATGGCCTCATTGCACTCTCCCCCCTCACAGCACTCCCCTCGCTTGTAGATTACCCTCCTGGTACTGAAAAGGTTCTGCTTCATGAGATCACTCTTCTGGATCTGACACCCCCCAAACTGGATGAAGTAGAATGGGGGTGGGGGAAGACAGGCATATGACGGAGCAGAGTGGAGGAGACGGGCGTACGATGGAGCAGAGTGGGGAGACGGGCGTACGATGGAGCAGAGTGGGGAGACGGGCGTACGATGGAGCAGAGTGGGGAGACGGGCGTACGATGGAGCAGAGTGGGGAGACGGGCGTACGATGGAGCAGAGTGGGGAGACGGGCGTACGATGGAGCAGAGTGGGGAGACGGGCGTACGATGGAGCAGAGTGGGGAGACGGGCGTACGATGGAGCAGAGTGGGGAGACGGGCGTGCGATGGAGCAGAGTGGGGAGACGGGCATACAATGGAGCAGAGTGGGGAGACGGGCATACGATGGAGCAGAGTGGGGAGACGGGCGTACGATGGAGCAGAGTGGGGAGATGGGTGTAGGACGGAGCAGAGTGGGGAGATGGGCGTACGACGGAGCAGAGTGGGGAGATGGGCATACGATGGAGCAGAGTGGGGAGACGGGCGTACGATGGAGCAGAGTGGGGAGATGGGCGTACGATGGAGCAGAGTGGGGAGATGGGTGTAGGACGGAGCAGAGTGGGGGACACGGGCGTGCGATGGAGCAGAGTGGGGAGACGGGCGTACGATGGAGCAGAGTGGGGAGACGGGCGTACGATGGAGCAGAGTGGGGAGACGGGCGTACGATGGAGCAGAGTGGGGAGACGGGCGTACGATGGAGCAGAGTGGGGAGACGGGCGTACGATGGAGCAGAGTGGGGAGACGGGCGTACGATGGAGCAGAGTGGGGAGACGGGCGTACGATGGAGCAGAGTGGGGAGACGGGCGTACGATGGAGCAGAGTGGGGAGACGGGCGTACGATGGAGCAGAGTGGGGAGACGGGCGTACGATGGAGCAGAGTGGGGAGACGGGCGTACGATGGAGCAGAGTGGGGAGACGGGTGTAGGATGGAGCAGAGTGGGGAGACGGGTGTAGGACGGAGCAGAGTGGGGGACACGGGTTTGCGATGGAGCAGAGTGGGGAGACGGGTGTACGATGGAGCAGAGTGGGGAGACGGGTGTAGGATGGAGCAGAGTGGGGAGACGGGTGTAGGACGGAGCAGAGTGGGGGACACGGGTGTGCGATGGAGCAGAGTGGGGAGACGGGTGTACGATGGTGCAGAGTGGGGAGACGGGCGTACGATGGAGCAGAGTGGGGAGACGGGCGTACGATGGAGCAGAGTGGGGAGATGGGTGTAGGACAGAGCAGAGTGGGGAGACGGGCGTACGATGGAGCAGAGTGGGGAGATGGGTGTACGATGGAGCAGAGTGGGGAGACGGGTGTAGGATAGAATATAAGGGGAGCGAGGTTTAGGTGGTTTCCTCAGTAAGCTATACAACCACTTGATGAGCCCCATTAATGCATCCTTCTGATGTATTACCTTAAGGCACTGCATCCATTGATGATTGCCAGTAAGTATTGTGTGTAATAGGTGGGACACGTCCGATCCTTCATGTGCTCAATGCCATATTTCACCAGAGCCTCTCGCAGCCTGTGGAAGACACAATATTTGGACTCTGAGCTGGGCAAGTCCATGGATTTAAGGGATCGTCCCATAAAAAAAAAACCCAAAGAACACATGTTTCTACAGTATACAACAACTGGCAAAAATTATGGAATCACCGGCCTTGGAGGATGTTCATTCAGTTGTTTAATTTTGTAGAAATAAGCCGATCACAGACATGGGACAAAACTAAAGTCAATTCAAATGGCAACTTTCTGGCTTTAAGAAACACTAAAAGAAATCAAGAACAAACAATGTGGTAGTCAGTGATGGTTACTTTTTTAACCAAGCATAGGGGAAAAATTATGGAGTCACTCAATTTTGAGGAAAAAATTATGGAATCATGAAAAACAAAACAAATAAAAACCCTTCCAACCCATCACTAGTATTTTGTTGCACCACCTCTGGCTTTTCTAACAGCTTGCCGTCTCTGAGGCCTGGACTTAATAAGGGTCACACAGGACTCTTCATCAATCTGCCTCCAACTTTCTCTGATTGCTGTCCCCAGATCAGCTTTGCAGGTTGGAGCCTTGTCATGGACCATTTTCTTCAATTGAAACTCTTTGGTGGAAGTTGGATTGAGTCCGGACTATTTGCAGCCATGACATTGACCTTATGTGTCTTTTTCCAGGAATGTTTGCACAGTTTTTGCTCTATGGCAGGATGCATTATCATCTTGAAAAATGATTTCATCTTCCCCAAACATCCTTTCAATTGATGGGATAAGAAAAGTGTCCAAAATATCAACATAAACTTGTGCATTTATTGAAGATGTAATGGCAGCCATCTCCCCAGTGCCTTCACCTGACATCCAGCCCCATATCATCAATGACTGTGGAGATTTGCATGTTCTCTTCAGGCAGTCATCTTTATAAATCTCATTGGAACTCTGGGTAACACCATTCTGAGAGCGGATTCCGGTCATCACCAGACATGTGAGGGTTAATATTCCTAGGGGACAATTAAATAGCTCTAAAAGATGCCACAGTGACCATTAATCCTATATTCAAGAGAGAGAAGAAATCTGTGCAGTCTGGAGGGAAAGAGGTTATCAGAATTAAGCTTTGGAAGATGCAAAAAAAAACTGGAAAAAATTGCCAGAACCGACCTGGTAAAAATCCATTAAAAAAGACCAAAAAAACAGGAGGATCAAAAACCCATATTTGTCACCAGCCATAGCAGAGAATACATCCAGATAAAGACGATCCTCAATAAATCCTCGGCAATGCTCAGGAGCGATCCTGCTCTGGAAAGTATTGTCCAGGAGGGGGTTTATTCTCCACCAGGAAGGGGTTTATTCTCCACCAGGAAGGGGTTTATTCTCCACCAGGAGGGGCTTTATTCTCCACCAGGAGGGGGTTTATTCTCCACCAGGAGGGGGTTTATTCTCCACCAGGAAGGGGTTTATTCTCCACCAGGAGGGGGTTTATTCTCCACCAGGAGGGGGTTTATTCTCCACCAGGAAGGGGTTTATTCTCCACCAGGAAGGGGTTATTCTCCACCAGGAGGGGGTTTATTCTCCACCAGGAGGGGGTTTATTCTCCACCAGGAGGGGGTTTATTCTCCACCAGGAGGGGGTTTATTCTCCACCAGGAGGGGGTTTATTCTCCACCAGGAGGGGGTTTATTCTCCACCAGGAGGGGGTTTATTCTCCACCAGGAAGGGGTTTATTCTCCACCAGGAAGGGGTTTATTCTCCACCAGGAGGGGGTTTATTCTCCACCAGGAGGGGGTTTATTCTCCACCAGGAAGGGGTTATTCTCCACCAGGAAGGGGTTTATTCTCCACCAGGAGGGGGTTTATTCTCCACCAGGAAGGGGTTTATTCTCCACCAGGAGGGGGTTTATTCTCCACCAGGAGGGGGTTTATTCTCCACCAGGAGGGGGTTTATTCTCCACCAGGAGGGGGTTTATTCTCCACCAGGAAGGGGTTTATTCTCCACCAGGAGGGGGTTTATTCTCCACCAGGAGGGGGTTTATTCTCCACCAGGAAGGGGTTTATTCTCCACCAGGAAGGGGTTATTCTCCACCAGGAGGGGGTTTATTCTCCACCAGGAGGGGGTTTATTCTCCACCAGGAGGGGGTTTATTCTCCACCAGGAGGGGGTTTATTCTCCACCAGGAGGGGGTTTATTCTCCACCAGGAGGGGGTTTATTCTCCACCAGGAGGGGGTTTATTCTCCACCAGGAAGGGGTTTATTCTCCACCAGGAAGGGGTTTATTCTCCACCAGGATGGGGTTTATTCTCCACCAGGAGGGGGTTTATTCTCCACCAGGAGGGGGTTTATTCTCCACCAGGAGGGGGTTTATTCTCCACCAGGAAGGGGTTATTCTCCACCAGGAAGGGGTTTATTCTCCACCAGGAGGGGGTTTATTCTCCACCAGGAAGGGGTTTATTCTCCACCAGGAGGGGGTTTATTCTCCACCAGGAGGGGGTTTATTCTCCACCAGGAGGGGGTTTATTCTCCACCAGGAGGGGGTTTATTCTCCACCAGGAGGGGGTTTATTCTCCACCAGGAGGGGGTTTATTCTCCACCAGGAGGGGGTTTATTCTCCACCAGGAGGGGGTTTATTCTCCACCAGGAGGGGGTTTATTCTCCACCAGGAGGGGGTTTATTCTCCACCAGGAGGGGGTTTATTCTCCACCAGGAGGGGGTTTATTCTCCACCAGGAGGGGGTTTATTCTCCACCAGGAGGGGGTTTATTCTCCACCAGGAGGGGGTTTATTCTCCACCAGGAAGGGGTTTATTCTCCACCAGGAAGGGGTTTATTCTCCACCAGGAGGGGGTTTATTCTCCACCAGGAGGGGTTTATTCTCCACCAGGAAGGGGTTTATTCTCCACCAGGAAGGGTTTTATTCTCCACCAGGAGGGGGTATATTCTCCACCAGGAGAGCTCCTTCCTAATCTGTGATGGATGGTCCTGGTAGAACGACTTGGTTGTCCACTAAAGGTTTCTTCAGCTCCGGGGGCAGATGTGGAGCATCAAATATCCAGAAAGTGAGGCCTGAAACAATGGTTATTGGTGAGTTTATGACTAGCAGTAGTATGTGTGTCATATACATGGTAACCTGTAGTATCTGAGATCTCTCCTATACAGGCTGCACAACGCGAGATCTCCGGCAGCCTCAGTGAGCTCCTCAGGGATCCAGTGACCAGAGACCTAATCTCTCTAATGGATCCAGACATTTTTATCGAATGCACAGCGGTGATCTGAGCGGTTTCCGGAATGGATAGTGTCAGTAAGCTCAGAAGGGGCGACAAACTCTCCACTGGATCCTGATGATGGAGACCGCCCGTCCCACCGGTTTACACAAGCGCAGATAGAATATTCTTCCATTAATATTGGGCACTGAGCTTTTCACGCTGTTTAATGACAGTATCATATTGTTGGGTTGAAGTTTGTATTTTTGTACTAATGTTATGGGTGTGAAATAACAACCAGTGATGGGGCGGGTGTTTTTTTTGTTTTTTTTTGAATCCTTGGTCAATATAAATCCCTGACTCACTGGTGTGACACTAGGTTATGACTAAGGGGCATATTTGGCCCAGAAACGTGTAAACCGGTGTCTGTGACCCCTGCTATTTGTGCCATGTTTTCTATTGTCGGTTGTATATGCTTTTATATGAAGATTTTGGAATAAAGCTTATTGGAGTGCAACCTCTTGGTGCTGGATTTTTTACTACCAGTCCAAAATTGCAGAAGTCCAGGAGGAAGAACATTTTTTCATGTGTCACATTTACTGGCAGATACATTGATGATCTACTCCTCAGAGGCTCCATGACAACGTACAAGTCAATATTACAGGCTTAAACAAGCAAAAGTTGCTGTTTTCTTCACCAACCAGAAAGAATCACACAAATTCCAAAGTCAAAATATAGATAACAGTCTATTCTTCTTGGTTTGCTGATAATAGAGGTCTAGTTAATGAAGATACAATGCCGTGTCTCAACAGATGATTTTACACTAATGAAAAAATAACATTTCCCAGGCCTCCATTGTCGCCTGCTGCAGAGGAGCGTTGTGCACATAAATCCCAGCCACTTACTTACAGGTGAGACAGTGTGATGACAACTGAAAAATACCGTCACCTTTCCTCCACCATATGTGCCGCCACTCACCAAACCAGACAGTTTTCCATCTCACAGAGCGCGGCACTTCGTAACCTGTTCTCCATGCCCTCACCCAGTGCTGCCGCCAGCTGCACGTTCTCCATCAGCATCTGTCACAAGAAGGACGACTTTATACACAATCACTGTATGAGAAACATTAGGTACAATGGAGGTATGTGTACAGGAGGCAGGGGATAGGGGGTACATCAGGGGTATGTGGACAGGAGGTGGGGGATACAACAGGGGTATGTGTACAGGGGATAGGGGGTACATCAGGGGTATGTGTACAGGGCATAGGGGATACAACAGGGGTATGTGTACAGGGGATAGGGGGTACAACAGGGGTATGTGTACAGGGCATAGGGGGTACAACAGGGGTATGTGTACAGGGGATAGGGGGTACAACAGGGGTATGTGTACAGGGGATAGGGGGTACAACAGGGGTATGTGTACAGGGGATAGGGGGTACATCAGGGGTATGTGGACAGGAGGTGGGGGATACAACAGGGGTATGTGTACAGGGGATAGGGGGTACATCAGGGGTATGTGTACAGGGCATAGGGGATACAACAGGGGTATGTGTACAGGGGATAGGGGGTACAACAGGGGTATGTGTACAGGGCATAGGGGGTACAACAGGGGTATGTGTACAGGGGATAGGGGGTACAACAGGGGTATGTGTACAGGGGATAGGGGGTACAACAGGGGTATGTGTACAGGGGATAGGGGGTACATCAGGGGTATGTGGACAGGAGGTGGGGGATACAACAGGGGTATGTGTACAGGGGATAGGGGGTACAACAGGGGTATGTGTACAGGGCATAGGGGATACAACAGGGGTATGTGTACAGGGGATAGGGGGTACAACAGGGGTATGTGTACAGGGGATAGGGGGTACAACAGGGGTATGTGTACAGGGGATAGGGGGTACAACAGGGGTATGTGGACAGGAGGTGGGGGATACAACAGGGGTATGTGTACAGGAGATAGGGGGTACAACAGGGGTATGTGTACAGGGGATAGGGGGTACAACAGGGGTATGTGTACAGGGGATAGGGGGTACAACAGGGGTATGTGTACAGGGCATAGGGGATACAACAGGGGTATGTGTACAGGAGGCAGGGGATAGGGGGTACATCAGGGGTATGTGGACAGGAGGTGGGGGATACAACAGGGGTATGTGTACAGGGGATAGGGGGTACAACAGGGGTATGTGTACAGGGCATAGGGGATACAACAGGGGTATGTGTACAGGGGATAGGGGGTACAACAGGGGTATGTGGACAGGAGGTGGGGGATACAACAGGGGTATGTGTACAGGGGATAGGGGGTACAACAGGGGTATGTGGACAGGAGGTGGGGGATACAACAGGGGTATGTGTACAGGGGATAGGGGGTACAACAGGGGTATGTGTACAGGGCATAGGGGATACAACAGGGGTATGTGTACAGGGGATAGGGGATACAACAGGGGTATGTGTACAGGAGGCAGGGGATAGGGGGTATAACGAGGTATGTGTACAGGAGGCAGGGGATAGGGGGTACATCAGGGGTATGTGTACAGGAGGTGGGGGATACAACAGGGGTATGTGTACAAGAGGTGGGGGTATAATGGGGTATGTGTACAAGAGGTGGGGGTATAATGGGGTATGTGTACAAGAGGTGGGGGTATAATGGGGTATGTGTACACGAGGTGGGGATATAATGGGGTATGTACAGGAGGTGGGGGTATAATGGGGTATGTGTACACGAGGTGGGGGTATAATGGGGTATGTGTACACGAGGTGGGGGTATAATGGGGTATGTGTACACGAGGTGGGGGTATAATGGGGTATGTGTACAGGAGGTGGGGGGTATAATGGGGTATGTGTACAGGAGGTGGGGGTATAATGGGGTATGTGTACAAGAGGTGGGGGTATAATGGGGTATGTGTACAGGAGGTGGGGGGTATAATGGGGTATGTGTACAGGAGGTGGGGGTATAATGGGGTATGGGTACAGGAGGTGGGGGGTATAATGGGGTATGTGTACAGGAGGTGGGGGTATAATGGGGTATGGGTACAAGTGGTGGGGGGTATAATGGGGTATGTATACAGGAGGTGAGGGGTACATCAGGGGTATGTGTACAGGAGGTGGGGGGTATAATGGGGTATGTGTACAGGAGGTGGGGGGTATAATGGGGTATGTGTACAGGAGGTGGGGGGTATAATGGGGTATGGGTACACGAGGTGGGGGTATAATGAGGTATGTGTACAGGAGGTGGGGGGTATAATGGGGTATGTGTACAGGAGGTGGGGGTATAATGGGGTATGGGTACAAGTGGTGGGGGGTATAATGGGGTATGTATACAGGAGGTGAGGGGTACATCAGGGGTATGTGTACAGGAGGTGGGGGGTATAATGGGGTATGTGTACAGGAGGTGGGGGGTATAATGGGGTATGTGTACAGGAGGTGGGGGGTATAATGGGGTATGGGTACAAGTGGTGGGGGGTATAATGGGGTATGTATACAGGAGGTGAGGGGTACAACAGGGGTATGTGTACAGGAGGTGGGGGGTATAATGGGGTATGTGTACAGGAGGTGGGGGGTATAATGGGGTATGTGTACAAGAGGTGGGGGGTATAATGGGGTATGTGTACAGGAGGTGGGGGTATAATGGGGTATGTGTACAGGAGGTGGGGGGTATAATGGGGTATGTGTACAGGAGGCGGGGGTATAATGGGGTATGTGTACAGGAGGTGGGGGTATAATGGGGTATGTGTACAGTAGGTGGGGGGTACAACAGGGGTATGTGTACAGGAGGTGGGGGGTACAACGGGGTATGTGTACAGGAGGTGGGGGTACAACGGGGTATGTGTACAGGAGGTGGGGGGTATAATGGGGTATGTGTACAGGAGGTGGGGGGTATAATGGGGTATGTGTACAGGAGATGGGGGGTATAATGGGGTATGTGTACAAGTGGTGGGGGTATAATGGGGTATGTATACAGGAGGTGAGGGGTACAACAGGGGTATGTGTACAGGAGGTGGGGGGTATAACGATGTATGTGTACAGGAGGTGGGGGGTATAATGGGGTATGTGTACAAGTGGTGGGGGTATAATGGGGTATGTATACAGGAGGTGAGGGGTACAACAGGGGTATGTGTACAGGAGGTGGGGGGTATAACGATGTATGTGTACAGGAGGTGGGGGGTATAATGGGGTATGTGTACAGGAGGTGGGGGGTATAATGGGGTATGTGTACAGGAGGTTGGGGGTATAATGGGGTATGTGTACAGGAGGTGGGGGGTATAATGGGGTATGTGTACAGGAGGTGGGGGGTATAACAGGGGTATGTGTACAGGAGGTGGGTGGTATAACGGGGGATATGTGCACAGGAGGTGAGGGGTATAACGATGTATGTGTACAGGAGGTGGGGGTATAATAGGGTATGTGTACAGGAGGTGGGGGGTATAATGGGGTATGTGTACAGGAGGTGGGGGGTATAACAGGGGTATGTGTACAGGAGGTGGGTGGTATAACGGGGGATATGTGCACAGGAGGTGAGGGGTATAACGATGTATGTGTACAGGAGGTGGGGGTATAATAGGGTATGTGTACAGGAGGTGGGGGGTATAATGGGGTATGTGTACAGGAGGTGGGGGGTATAACAGGGGTATGTGTACAGGAGGTGGGTGGTATAACGGGGGATATGTGCACAGGAGGTGAGGGGTATAACGGGGTATGTGTACAGCAGGAGGGGGGTATAATTGGGTATGTGTACAGGAGGTGGGTGGTATAACGGGGGATATGTGCACAGGAGGTGAGGGGTATAACGATGTATGTGTACAGGAGGTGGGGGTATAATAGGGTATGTGTACAGGAGGTGGGGGGTATAATGGGGTATGTGTACAGGAGGTGGGGGGTATAACAGGGGTATGTGTACAGGAGGTGGGTGGTATAACGGGGGATATGTGCACAGGAGGTGAGGGGTATAACGGGGTATGTGTACAGCAGGAGGGGGGTATAATTGGGTATGTGTACAGGAGGTGGGTGGTATAACGGGGGATATGTGCACAGGATGCGGGACGTATATGGTATAAAATATTGGTCCAATCATTTTCTAAAACAAATAAAGCTGAGCGACCGCACATAGGTCCTGCACACGTTGGTTGGTCCCGGAGCAGTACATAGGATTCACACTGTGGCCATTTATAAGACAGAAGTTAAAATAAAAATAAAATGAGCCAGTCCCCTGCAGTAAAGAAAGGAATAGTAATGATACAAGGTGTACCCAATGGGCACGGGACCTAGCCGCATCACAGT
Source organism: Ranitomeya imitator (assembly GCF_032444005.1). NCBI lineage: Eukaryota > Metazoa > Chordata > Amphibia > Anura > Dendrobatidae > Ranitomeya > Ranitomeya imitator. The sequence goes on from NC_091290.1 coordinate 157,021,467, forward strand.
GACATAACCACAAGAGTAGGTCCGTCCTGATTGGGTGCACCGTGTCGTGGTGGGACGCTTTCACCTCTACCAGAACACATTACGCGCACCGTTACCATTTCTCCATTACTACAGGGCCTTGCTCCCTCTCTCCGGGCCTGATCTGGACATCTCCCGGAGGGTCCGATGCCTCCATTCTCACCTGCATTACGACGTGCTGGAAGCCGGACAGATAGAAGCCGTCCTGGTCCTTGTCGGGCTCCTGCTCCCTCATCCAGTCCGAAGCCTCCACCTCCAATGCTTTGTGTATCCACTGACGGAGGCAAGCCTGTAGTATGGGAGGACATGGAGAGGTGTAAACATGGGCAGGCAGCGAGGGTGGACATGCTGGGAGCAGACATGGCTTCCAGGACGTCTTATTCTCGCGTTGGGGCTGTAATCGCCACCCCAAATGAAAATATAACAACTCACCCGAATACACCGCGTGTAACGAATCAGCTGCTCCTCCAACATTTCAGGTGGAATGGGCGGTCCCAGCTCTGAAACATCAATCTCTGATGAGAAGTTGGGGTGTCCCATCATGTCTGCACTGAAATTGTGGTGAGTGAAGAGGTTAATGGCAGAAAGTGCACTACATAACAATGGCCGTGCTCTGACGGTCGGGTCGTACCTGGGGTATACCGTTGTCACCCAATGGAGTACATGATACAAGGCCGGGTGAGGAAGGTCATGGCTAAGGATCTCTCGGAGATGACGAGCAATGCCATGGTGGCACATGAAGGCCACACCACGGGCGAGATCATAGTGTGGTGGAACACACGGCACCAGGACAGAGACCACACTCTGCAGCTCCTCCACCACTCCACCCTGCAGAGCCTTTAGACGCTTGGCCAGATCAGCTGAGCTGAGATTTTCGCACAGCGGCTCCGGTGCCATTACTCGATCACAAACACCTTTCTCCAAAGCTTTTAAGAAGAGCGCTTTCCAGTGTTTGGGGCGCCCCGGGGGCCTCCAGAGCTGCTGCATGGAGCCTCTTGTCTCCTCGGCATCCAGGAATTCTTCTCGTTCAATAATACGGATGGCAGAGACTAGAAGAGAAGGGTCTGAGCGGGCGACTCCTACTGCCGATTTGGCCAGAGAGAACAGTATGGCACCCAGCTCCTCACTCACTTCCTGCACGCCTGCAAAAAATTGCTGCACTAAATCTGCTCCTTCATCATCAATGTGGACATCAGTGGAGTCTGGCGAAGCCCCAGCCTTCTGTAACCTGTACAGGATGCCATCCCTGAGGCTCTCCAGGTCCCGGAGGGTGACGTGAGCCTCCAGAAGATGCCGCTTCTCAATCAGATCTCGAGACTGGGCAATCAGCGTTGGCACTAGATGGACACGGGGAACAATCAGAAAAACACAAAGGCTCAACATTAGGAGAAGGTGTATGCCACCGCCAGCATCTCCTCCAACCCCTCGGCCTGACGGAGTGCTGCACTTACCGGCATGGAGGTACGGCAGGCTCTGTATCACCACCGACAGCTGGACGTGCTCCATCACCAGCTGGCGGATGGGTTGTAGCTTGGTGAGGGGACAAGCATTCTCCTGCCAGATGTCCCGCACCTCACTTAGGGCCTGCTGGACATGACGGACGTCCGAGAGTGCAACGTGCAGCTGAGCCAAGCCATGGCCCACACCTTCTAGGTACGACTGCAGCGAAGACTAGAAGCACATGATGGATAGAAGATATATTACTGCTGGGCAGGGGAGCGAGGCGGCCACAAGAGGGCGATGTATGCAGTGGGCAGATGATATACCCACGCTGCGCGTGTACCCAAACCACACCCACTCTGCACATGTATCCAGACCATACCCACGCTGCACGTGTACCCAAACCATGCCCACTCTGCACATGTATCCAGACCATACCCACGCTGCACGTGTATCCAGGCCATACCCACGCTGTGCATGTACCCAGGCCATACCCACGCTGCGCGTGTACCCAAACCATACCCACGCTGCGCGTGTACCCAAACCATACCCACGCTGCGCGTGTACCCAGACCATACCCACGCTGCGCGTGTACCCAGACCATACCCACGCTGCGCGTGTACCCAGACCATACCCACGCTGCGCATGTACCCAGACCATACCCACGCTGCGCGAGTATCCAGACCATACCCACTCTGCACATGTATCCAGACCATACCCACGCTGCACGTGTATCCAGGCCATACCCACGCTGCGCATGTACCCAGGCCATGCCTACACTGCATATACAAGTACATCTCACAAAATTAGAATATCATCAAAAAGTGAATTTATTTCAGTTCTTCAATACAAAAACTGAATATTTTATAGAGTAATTACAGAGTGATCTATTTCACATGTTTATTTTTGTTAATGTTGATGATTATCCCAAAAGTCATTATCTCAGTAATACTTTATAACACCAGCTTGAAAAATGATTGTAAAATCTGAAATGTATGTTCAGTAAATGCACTCAATACTTGGTCGCGGCTCCTTTTTAACCAATTACTGCATTACTGCATCATTGCAGCGTGGCATGGAGGCGATCAGCCTGTGGCGCTGCTGAGGGGTTATGGAAGCCCAGGTTGCTTTGATAGCAGCCTTCAGCTCGTCTGCATTGTTGGGTCTGGTGTCTCATCTTCCTCTTGACAATACACATAGATTCTCTATGGGGTTAAGGTCAGGCGAGTTTGCTGCCAATCAAGCCCAGTGATACTGTTGTTTTTACTCCAGGTATTGGTACTTTTGGCAGTGTGGACAGGGGCCAAGTCCTGCTGGAGAATTACATTTCCATCTCCAGAAAGCTTGTCGGCAGAAGAGCTCTATAATGTCCTGGTAGATGGCTGTGCTGACTTTGGTCTTGATAAAACACAGTGGACCTACACCAGCAGATGACATGGTTCCCCAAACCATCACTGATTGTGGAGACTTCACACTAGACCTCCAGCAGCTTGGATTGTGGCCTCTCCACTCTTCCTCCAGACTCTGGGACCTTGGACCACTGACAACAGTCCGGTTCTTCTTCTCCTTGGCCCAGGTAAGATGCTTCTGGCGTTGTCTATTGGTCATGAGTGGCCGGACACAAGGAATGTGACACTTGTAGTCCATGTCCTGGAGACGTCTGCGTGTGGTGAAGCAATGACTCCAGCAGCGGTCCACTCCTTGTGAATCTCCCCCACATTATTGAATGGGCTTTTCTTAACAATCCTTTCCAGGCTGCGGTTATCCCGGTTGCTTCTGCACCTTTTTATATACCACTCTTTCTCCTTCCACTCCACTCTCCATTAATATTCTTGGATACAGCACTCTGAACAGCCGGCTTCTTTATGACCTTTAGTGGCTTCCCCTCCTTGTGGAGTGTGTCAGTGACGCCTTCTGGACATCTGTCAGGTCAGCAGTCTTCCCCATGATTGTGGAGCTACTGAAATAGACTAAGGGACCTTTATAAACGCTTAGGAGCCTTTACAGGGGTTTATTGTTAGTTATTCTAATTTACTGAGATAATGACTTTTGGGTTTTCTTTGGCTGTAAGCCATAATCATCAACATTAACAGAAATAAACACGTGAAATAGATCACTCTGTAATGACTCTATAGAATATAGGAGATACTTTTTGATGATATTGTAATTTTGTGAGAAGCCCCCGTCTGCTCATATGATCCCAACACTGCACATATATTCAGTGTACAGTGAAGCGTGGGGTAACAGCAGTGTATACCACAAGTGAGAAGAGGGCAATCCCCATAATCGCAGTTCTCCCCATACACAGAGGGGTCGGGCCTGTACATTCAATAATAAATGAGAAGAGAACAAAATATAAATTATTAATATGAAAATGAAGAAGCAGGAAAAAATGTGGCAAAGTAAAGAGATTCCAGAAATAGAAGCTCTCTAGAAAAAATATCTATTAAGAAAATGCAAACTGAAGAAAAGAGAAATGTAAAAGGCACAATGTGTGAATGTTGTTAATATGTTGATGCCCCATTGGTGCTCGGCAATATGAAGGACAATCTATGTAGTTGTTTGCACACTCCAGCAGTGAGGGACGGCCTCCTACCCCCAGGCTGGTGGTGGAATGACTGAATGAGAAGTTGTGACCTATATAAAGGAGGATCTGCCTGTTTTCAGAGAGACTCTACATTACAGAAGTCATGGCATCATGGCTCCAACTGAAGAAATACAGAGCTGCCTCATTGACCATCACTGAACCCTCAAAGACCTTTAGAGAACCCAGGTTGGGACAATCCGGTCACCTGGCCTCATACACTAATGGAGTGTCCGCTTCCTAAGCTTGTGGTTACCTCCTCACTGTGGGGGCCAGCCAAACACAGGGAGCCACTACTGGAGGTACTGGGCCCCGGAAGCACCTCTAATCCCAGCGTGACAGGGGAAGGGTGAGACCCGGTAATTTGCACCATCTTCGATATTTGCTGGGAGTGTTCTGTTTGCCGTTGTGTCGTCGTGGGTCAATAAACTATTGCCACACTGTGTTACCCTCACCCTGTGTTGTCTGAGTAGTGTTCTGCCCACAGGGAGATAGATCGGGCGTTCAGTGGTATGTGCACTGGTCCATGCAGTCTTTCTAAAGACAGCCGGGCCAGCAGACGAGAACACCCATTAACCCTGTATCTCCACAACATCTGTCTGGGATCACATGACAAGACAGAAGGATCCGCACAAGACTCATTCACAGAAGATCTGGGGAAGTTCTCCAAGATGTTTGGCACAACCTGCTGAGATCCTCCATAACCTGTGCACAAGTGACGAGAAAAAGTGTTGAAGGTGACGGGCGGTCACCAGATACTGATGATGGAGGTGACGGGCGGTCACCAGATACTGATGATGGAGGTGACGGGCGGTCACCAGATACTGATGATGGAGGAGACGGGCGATCACCAGATACTGATGATAGAGGAGACGGGCGGTCACCAGATACTGATGATGGAGGAGACGGGCGGTCACCAGATACTGATGATGGAGGAGACGGGAGGTCACCAGATACTGATGATGGAGGAGACGGGCGGTCACCAGATACTGATGATGGAGGAGACGGGCGGTCACCAGATACTGATGATGGAGGAGACGGGAGGTCACCAGATACTGATGATGGAGGTGATGGGTGGTCACCAGATACTGATGATGGAGGAGACGGGCGATCACCAGATACTGATGATGGAGGTGACGGGCGGTCACCAGATACTGATGATGGAGGAGACGGGCGATCACCAGATACTGATGATGGAGGAGACGGGCGGTCACCAGATACTGATGATGGAGGAGACGGGCGGTCACCAGATACTGATGATGGAGGAGATGGGCGGTCACCAGATACTGATGGAGGAGATGGGCGGTCACCAGATACTGATGATGGAGGTGACGGGCGATCACCAGATACTGATGATAGAGGAGACGGGCGATCACCAGATACTGATGATGGAGGTGACGGGCGGTCACCAGATACTGATGATGGAGGAGACGGGCGGTCACCAGATACTGATGATGGAGGAGACGGGCGATCACCAGATACTGATGATGGAGGAGACGGGCGGTCACCAGATACTGATGATGGAGGAGACGGGCGATCACCAGATACTGATGATGGAGGAGACGGGCGGTCACCAGATACTGATGATGGAGGAGACGGGCGGTCACCAGATACTGATGATGGAGGAGATGGGCGGTCACCAGATACTGATGATGGAGGTGATGGGTGGTCACCAGATACTGATGATGGAGGAGACGGGAGGTCACCAGATACTGATGATGGAGGAGACGGGCGGTCACCAGATACTGATGATGGAGGAGACGGACGGTCACCAGATACTGATGATGGAGGTGACGGGCGGTCACCAGATACTGATGATGGAGGTGACAGGTGGTCACCAGATGCTGATGATGGAGGAGACGGGCGGTCACCAGATACTGATGATGGAGGAGACGGGCGGTCACCAGATACTGATGATGGAGGAGACGGGCGGTCACCAGATACTGATGATGGAGGCGACGGGCGGTCACCAGATACTGATGATGGAGGAGACCGGCGGTCACCAGATACTGATGATGGAGGTGATGGGCGGTCACCAGATACTGATGATGGAGGCGACGGGCGGTCACCAGATACTGATGATGGAGGCGACGGGCGGTCACCAGATTCTGATGGGATTTACATTTCTCTTCATTCACTTTGCATTGATAATTGAACAAAATACAAAGTTACTTTACAAATGTTTTATTCTGATGTGGTGAAAAAGCTGCAAAAAAAACCTGTATACACACAGATTGTGGTAAAGCTGGAGGACTTTGTGGGACTCTCAGGGGGAACTTTGTGTCTTTGGGCCATTTTCTTGATCTTTGCTGGTAATGATTGGAGCCCTGGTCTGACATTCTGTATGAACATGGTGGGGAATCTGTGTGCACCTTCTGTAGAAAAACAAGCAGAGTTCTTACCTTCAGCCGGGACTGTATGGAGTTATTCCGCTGGGCCTCCCGCCTCCGATACTGGGCGAGGTGGATCAGCTGGTCAGGACGACAGAAGATACCCGAGGCCCATTTCAGTGCTGCCCCTCGTGCCAAATGCTCTGCCTTCTCCAGGGCCGAAATCTCATCTGTATCACACAACATGGGATGGACCAGGCGGGGTTATGAACACACACTATACATATACACTAAACAAACACAATATACACACACTACATACACACTAATCATACATACTATACATACACATACAATATACACACGCTAAATACAAACAATATACACACTATACATGCACACACAATATACACTATACATACACACTATACATACACACAATATACACACTACATACACATACAATGTACACACTATACATACACACAATATACACACTATACATACACACACACAATATACACACTATACATACACACACAATATACACTATACATACACACACAATATACACTATACATACACACACAATATACACTATACATACACATTATACATACACACAATATACACACTACATACACATACAATGTACACACTATACATACACACTATACATACACACAATATACACACACTACATACACACACACAATATACACACTATACATACACAATATACATACACACACTACATATACATACAATATACACTATACATACACACACAATATACACTATACATACACACAATATACATACAAACACAATATACACACTATGTCAGGAATCCCACCAATATTTCACGGTTCATGGGGAAGATATCTTTATCATCCCCACCACTCACACCAATTTGTCATGAAGCGGGGTTGTTTGGTTGCCCCTGGTTCTTTCTGAAGGGGATTTATCTATATCCCACTTCCCAGTTCCGGTTTGGAACTTGCAGCTCTCTGGCGCCCCCTTACCCTCAGGTCAGTCAGGGTACTGCACCTAGGATAATTAGTCACCAGAAAGGCTGCCTGCTATGTACTGGCTATTGGGCACGCTGCAGCAAGGGTGATATAACTACTCCCACACAGTCGGGAACAATAATTATCAATGCCGTCAGTCACTACAGAGCCTCCCAAACTCACAGGACAAAGTATGCTGCCACCAGCTCCGATTTTCAAAGTATTGAAGGGTCCGGAGCCAACCCAAATCAGTAGCGTAATTCTCTTCAGACCACGTGACCGTACATTATAGAGCAGGGAGTGACAAGCCAATAAATTATATATCAATATATATATATATATATATATCTATATCTATATATATCTATATCTAATATATAATTGCCTAGAATACTACTTCCTGCAATTTGTGCCAACTTCCGTGGCTTTGTCCGGAGCTAATGTCCGGAGCTAATGTCCGGAGATTAATTGCCTAGAATACTACTTCCTGCAATTTGTGCCAACTTCCGGAGCTAATGTGCGGAGCTAATGTCCGGAGCTAATGTCCGGAGCTAATGTGCGGAGCCAATGTGCAGAGCTAATGTGCGGAGCCAATGTGCGGAGCTAATGTCCGGAGCTAATGTCCGGAGCTAATGTCCGGAGCTAATGTCCGGAGATAATGTCCGGAGATAAGTGACGTCAACAGTGTCCAGTGTCTGATTGGTTGCCGCCTGCTGCGAGCGACCAATCAGAAACGTGCCGTACTGTGACACACTCCGCCCGCCATTTTGGTGTGATTTTTGAATTTTTACCTCACAGCAAGTTTCTACTGCGTGGAGGCGGGCCCAGTGACGTTGCTCTTCAAGCTCCTGCCGAATTTCGTCAAAAAAATGATAATACCATTTACCAAAACTATATATATTTAGTTGTGAAGTGGTTCAGTGACATTTTCACACCAATTTTGAACTTTTGTTTGGTGTTTTCTCCATATACTGCCTATTATTCACTGACTGTTATACTGAGAGACTGCCGTTTATTAACCTCTTCTTTGCCACATTGGGTATATAGCTCTATTATTTGCCACATAAGGACATTGTCCATTATTGCCCAGCAATTTCTCTGCAATATAAACTGCCTATTTATTAATATCTGCATTCCTGCAAAGAACTATTGCCTATTATTAACTGGCTATTTTCCTACTACCTGACACTGCCCACAACACGCAAAGTTGTCGTCTGATGTCTTTCATCCCTCCCCTCATAAGCATGTTCATGGATCCTGTGTAACTGTACCTTAAATAACAAGAATTGTCAAGAGCTGGTGAGTGCCGCCATTTTTTGTTCTTTCTTACTATTCTTTATTAATTGTATTATTCTTACATTTGAATAAATAAAGTATATATGGATTCTAGACTCCCGATTCTTTAGAATCGGGCTGCCATCTAGTATATATATATATATATATATATATATATATGTGTGTGTAGGTGCTGCTAATAGGCTTCAGTTGAGGACTTTTTTCATAGCACTAGCACTTTAATTACACATAGGTCATTATTATTATCTTGTTGTTGATGATGGGATATATATAACAGTGTTGCTGATAAGCCCATTATGTTGACTACTATACGGCATATGGTACACCTTTATTGGAGGTACTTACGCCACAACTTAGGTTTTTGAACATGTGCTTTCTACCTTTTACTTGATAGTAGCTCTATTCTTATAGATGGGTATTTGCCCTCACTATTCTGTACCATTTTGGGTTGTTTTTTTTTTGTATATTGTTGTCCCCTTGTCAATCATTTTTTATTATCTTTAAAAATGTTATAATATTGTACTAATAAAATTTTTACTATTTTATGGCATATGGCTTCCAGTTCTATATTTTGATGTAAATAATTTTTTTGTGTGGTTACAAAGCATAAAAGGATATTATAAAGAATACAAAATCATGTGTACATTACAATTACAAATAAAAGAAAGATTAAAATTGAAAATAACACTTACAGGTTTTTCAGATCATTTCATATCCTCATGGCTGGCCTGTGGGCTTTGTAGGATGCACACATCTAGATACATGTCACATCTATATAGCAGCAGGACCCCCTCCGGACACAAAGACGCTGAAGCCTCCTGGTTCACACAGATATTTCCTAGCCTCTAGCACAGGCACTCCCCCTGTTGGTGATATCACTTAGGGGATGAAACCTCCCCTTTACTTAGAAAAACTATTTTTATGCCTAGCTCGTGGTATGAATCTCGTATATGAAATACACCAGGTTCCCGAGGTGCACCACGTCGGGGCAATACTTTTAAGTGTAAACCCAAAGTAATTACATGAACCGCTTACTGAGAAATCCGCACTTTGCCCTTGTTGCATTTAGCTGCTAGCGCTTTCAGTGAGTGATAGATCTATCGATGGACATCCGGAATATTTAATTCTTATACTTCTAGCCCAGATTAGTGCCCCAAGATATCCCATTAATTGAACAAAGAAATGCCTGCAGGATGGAAGTGGCTATACCAGTTTTGGCCAGTATTTGATGGGAGGGGAGAATGAGGAGTCTAGGGAGACTGGAATTTGCAGCGTTTAGCCATAAAACTTCAGTGATTCAAGTGAGGATTTTGAATTACACACATAGCAGTAGGCAGAGTAAAAAGAGGGGGGTCAGAATGACCCACAGCATGTCTGTACCATGGTACTTTCCAGAACTAATCTCATATTATGACATTTTTACATTATCGTGACACACTATACATACACACTATACATACACACAATATACACACTATACATACATACAATATACACACTATACATAATGTGGCGTTGCACCTACTGTTTGTGTTGGGGAACACTCGCTTGGCAGTGGATTAACGTAGTCAGGCACGGTTATTCAACACAAAACAGTCAATACGGTTTATTTAGCGTCAAACCGCACCGGAAGCCAGGCTGCACATCACCAGCTTACACATAGTCCATTACTTCATCACGTATGGCTTTACAAAGCATTCACTAGTCACGCCTGTATCTCTCCAGTCACCCGTAACGGTCCTTTGTCAGTGCACATAGTCCTTTCCACATACCCGGGGTTACCTCTCAGGAGCTCCTGCTCCACAGGCTGACGCCTTGCCAGTCCTGGCTTCGCCAACACAGAGGCCGTCCCAGGCTCTGCAAGTACATGGTCTCACCAGGTGCTTCCAGGAAGTCTCCACTCACAGGAGCTTCCAACAGCGACCATCCAGGTCCACGGTCTCGCCATGTGCTCTTCAGGAAGTCTCCACTCGCCAGAGCTTCCAACACAGACCTGACCTCTTTCAGGATCTACAACACAGACCATTCAGGTCCAAACACTCTGTTCATCTGACCAGACCTCAGTCACATTATATGGTTGTAACCGCCCCCATGGATGGGTGGTGCATGTGTGGTTAGTCAATTCCCGCCCAGCTCTTTGACTAACCCTATAAGCCACCCTTATTAGTAAACACAACAACCACTTGTCCCAGCATAAACATACACACTATACATACACACACACACACCATCCACACAATATACACACACTAAACGTACAAACTATACATTCACACTATATACACACACCATATACAAACTACACATACACAATATACACACTATACATACAATATACACACAATATACATACAAACTATACATACACACCATACATACACACAATATACAAACTATACATACACACTATACACACAATACACAGTATACACACAATATACATACATAGAATATACACACACAATATACATATACTATACATACAAACTATACATACACACTATAAACACAATACACAGTATACACACACAATACATACACAGTATACATACACACAATATACATACATAGAATATACACACACAATATACATATACTATACATACAAACTATACATACACACTATAAACACAATACACAGTATACACACACAATACATACACAGTATACATACACACAATATACATACATAGAATATACACACACAATATACATATACTATACATACAAACTATACATACACACCATACATACACACTATACACACAATATACAGTATACACACAATACATACACAATATACACTATACATACATTCAATATACATACATACAATATACATACACACACACAATATAAACACTACACACACATGGGGTGTGACACACACACACACACACACACACACCATTACTGACTTCCCATAGATCACAGGACACGGAGTGAAGATCTACCATATATACAGTAAGACAGATCATATACACATCATGGCAGACATGAAAGACTCACCTTCTGCAGACATGACCAGCATCACAGATGGAGGACAGGAAGGCGGACATCCTGCGCAGATCCAGAGCAGGATGTGAAGGGAGGAGAGGGACGCCGGACACACCACGCTGGTCACAGGACGCGGGGAGGGTTATATACTTCAGGATGCGAGAGTACAAGGCTGCAGTGCTGTAAGATCATATCGGACATCTCAGGGCATGGAGTCACCCCCCCATACCAGCACACAGTGGCCCCCCAATACTGGCGCACAGAGTCGCCCCCCCATACTGGCTGCAAGGAAAACCCACATGAAAAAGACAGGGGTTACGGATATCCCCCTGCTGTCTCCAATCTGTGACGGAGCGTACACAGTCACAGCTCGCTGTTGCCCACCTTACCCTCAGGTCATTCAGGGAATTGTACCTAGGATAAATAGTTGCCGAAGAGGCTGCCCTGTCACATACTGGTTATGGGGGCACTCTGCATTGAGGCCGGTATGTACACCACCAGTCCGGGAATATAATAAATAAAATATTTATATATTGCTCAAAAAAATAAAAGGGACACTACAATCCCACATCCCAGATATCACTGAATGAAATGCTCCAGTTGTAAATCTGTATTCATTACATAGTGGAGTGTATTGATAACAATAAAGCATAAAAATGATCAACGTGAATCACAACTAATATCCCAAGGAGGTCTGGAGTTGGAATAATGCTCAAAATCAAAGTGGAAAATGAAATTACAGGCTGATCCAACTTCAGTGGAAATGCCTCAAGACATGGAAATGATGCTCAGTAGTGTGTGTGGCCTCCACGTGCCTGTATCACCTCCCTACAATGCCTGGGCATGCTCCTGATGAGGTGGCGGATGGTCTCCTGAGGGATCTCCTCCCTGACCTGGACTAAAGCATCCGCCAACTCCTGGACAATCTGTGGTGCAGCGTGACGTTGGTGGACGGAGCGAGACATGATGTCCCAGATGTGCTCAATTGGATTCAAGTCTGGGGAACGGGCGGGCCAGTCCATAGCTTCAATGCCTTCATCTTGCAGGAACTGCGTACACACTCCACCCACATGAGGTCGAGCATTGTCCTGCATTAGGAGGAACCCAGGGACACCTGCACCAGCATATGGTCTCACAAAGGGTCTGAGGATCTCATCTCGGTACCTAATGGCAGTCAGGCTACCTCTGGCGAGCACATGGAGGGCTGTGCGGCCCTCCACAGAAATGCCACCCCACACCATTACTGACCCACTGCCAAACCGGTCATGCTGAAGGATGTTGCAGGCAGCAGATCGCTCTCCACGGCGCCTCCAGACTCTGTCACGTCTGTCACATGTGCTCAGTATGAACCTGCTTTCATCTGTGAAGAGCACAGGGCGCCAGTGGCTAATTTGCCAATCCTGATGTTCTGTGGCAAATGCCAAGCGTCCTGCACGGTGTTGGGCTGTGAGCACAACCTCCATCTGTGGACATTGGGCACTAAGACCATCCTCATGGAGTCGGTTTCTAACCGTTTGTGCAGACACATGCACATTTGTGGCCTGCTGGAGGTCATTTTGCAGGGCTCTGGCAGAGCTTCTCCTGTTCCTCCTCGCACAAAGGCTGAGGTAGCGGTCCTGCTGCTGGGTTGTTGCCCTCCTACGGCCCCCTGCACGTCTCCTGAGTACTGGCCTGTCTCCTGGTAGCACCTCCAGCCTCTGGCCACTACGCTGACAGACACAGCAAACCTTCTTGCCACAGCTTGCATTGATGTGCCATCCTGGATGAGCTGCACTTCCTGAGCCACTTGTGTGGGTTATAGAGACCGTCTCATGCTACCACAAGTGTGAAAGCATGACCAACATTCAAAAGTGACCAAAACATCAGCCAGAAAGCATTGGTACTGAGATGTGGTCCGTGGTCCTGCAGAACCACTCCTTTATTGAGGGGGTCTTGATAATTGCCAATAATTTCCACCTGTTGTCTAATCGATTTGTACAACAGCAAGTGAAATTGATTGTCAAACAGTGTTGCTTCCTAAGTGGACAGTTTGACTTCACAGAAGTTTGATTTACTTGGAGTTAGGGTAAGTGCACACGTTGCAGATTTGCCTGCAGATCCGCAGCAGATTGGGCACTGCAGATTCGCAGCAGTTTTCCAGTACCATGTAAACCTAAGGAAAACAAAATCCGCAGTGCACATGTGGCGGAAATTACCGCACAGAAACGCTGCAGTTTATTTTCCACAGCATGTCAATTCTTTGTGTGGATTACACAGCGTTTTACACCTGCTCCTCAATAGGAATCCGCAGGTGTTAAAACGCAGGTGAAATCCGCACAAAAATCGCAGGTAAAATGCAGTGTGTTTTACCTGCGGATTTTTCAAAATCTGAGCGGATAAATCCACACACGAATCTGCAACGTGGACACATAGCCTTATATTGTTTAAGTGTTCCCTTTATTGTTTTAAGCAGTGTGTATATGTATTTATATATACACACACACACAAACAGGAAGGGGGGGGGGGGGGGGGGGAGTAATTAGTCAGCCGCCAATTGTGCAAGTTTTCCCACTTAAAAAGATGAGAGTCCTGTGATTGACATCATAGGTAGACCACAACTGAGACAAAATGAGAAAACAATTCCAGAAAAATCACCTTGTCTGATTTGGGAAGATTTATTTTGCAAATTATAATGGAAAATAAGTATTTAGTCACCTAAAAACATGCAAGATTTCTGGCTCTCACAGACCTGTAACTTCTTCTCTAAAGGGAATCTGTCACCTCAAATTGGCGGGCTATGTAAGTGCCCTGTGTCCGGTCTGATGGACGGTGTTTCGTCTTCTTTCCTCTACCCCATCCTTCCCCGCTGTCCGCAATATTTTCAGGTATTTGAGTAGGTGTCCTCCATAGTTTGCGCATGCGCAATGCAATGTTGCCTCACGCAGTATGCTTTGCCCAACTGCGGGCAAAGCCGAAAAGCATTACTGCGCATGTGCCAGCACGCTAGGTCCCAGAAGTATTTCACGGTGTTCCGGGACATAGTGCGCTGGAGCATGCACAGAAATGCTTTTCGGCTTTGCCCACAGTTGGGCAAAGCATACAGTGCGTTTGCTAGGCAAGATCGCATTGCGCACGTGCGAACTGCATCCTGCAGTGCCAGACGTGTCCCCCAGCTTAAGCCGGTACATGTCCAGGCCAGTCTGAAGTTTTCTAGAGAGCATTTGGACTATCCATTAGAGTATTGGGAGAATGTCATATGGTCTGATAAAAACCAAAGTAGAACTGTTTGGTAGAAACAAAACTCGTCATGTTTGGAGGAGACAGAATGCAGAGTTGCATCCAAAGAACATCATACCTACTGTGAAGCATGGGGGTGGCAACATCATGCTTTGGGGCTCTTTCTCTGCAAAGGGACCAGGATGACTAATCCGTGTATATGAAAGAATGAATGGGGCCATGTATTGAGATTTTGAGAGCAAACCTCCTTCCATCAGCAAGGGCATTGAAGATGAAACGTGGATGGGTCTTTCAGCATCATGACCCCCAAGCACACCACCAGGCCAATGAAGGCGTGGCTTCGTAAAAAGCATATGAAGGTCCTAGAGTGGCCTACCCAGTCTCCAGCTCTCAACCCCAAAGAAAATCATTGGAAGGAGTTGAAAGTCCGTGTTGCCCAGTGACAGGCCCAAAACATCACTGCGCTAGAGGAGACCTGCATGGAGGAATGGGCCAACATACCACCAACAGTGTGTGGCAACCTTGTGAAGACTTACAGAAAACGTTTCACCTGTCTTTGCCAACAAAGGATAGATAACAAAATATTGAGATGAACTTTTGTTAATGACCACATACTTGCAAAATAAATCTTCCCAAATCAGACTAGGTGATTTTCTGGATTTGTTTTCTCATAGTTGAGGTCTACCTATGATGTCAATTACAGGCCTCTCTCATCTTTTTAAGTGCAAGAACTTGCACAATTGGTGGCTGACTAAATACTTTGTCCCCCCACTGTAGATATAAACCTGTGATCCGTCACTGCCAGGATCCCCCAATAACACCAGGACGGTATGCTGCCACCAGTTTCTCATTAGATATAAGCCTGGTCCGTTAACCAGCTTCTATCGGGTCAGAAACCAGACCCAGGCAGCATATAAGTACTAGCCGGACTCACGGACGTGGGAAATCGGGTTTTGAGATAACAGAGCGGCCCAAAATTAATTGATATTTTAATTGGTTTATGCAATGTGAAGACTTTCTGTCAGGAATGCCTGTGACCACTCTTCCTAGGTAAAAGTACAGCCTAAGAATCTTTCCTGCCTTGTAACAGAAGGCAAAGATTTAGGCTGCGTGCACACGTTCAGGATTTTTCGCTTTTTTTGGCAGTTGTCTGTGCGGATAAAACGCTAATCAAAAAAACATAAGCATCTCATCATTTAATGCATTCTGCCATTCTTGTGCACATGCTGCATTTTTTCCGCAAAAAAAGCATCTCGGTAAAAAACGCAGCATGTTAATTAATTTTGCGGATTTTTTTGCATTTTTGCCGCTATTTATTGCATTGGGAAGCTACGGGAAAACACAAAAAATCCGCGAAAAAACGCATGTTGATTTCCTGCAGAAAAAGTGGGGTTTTGTTCACGAAAATTCCACACACTTTCCTGAACGTGTGCACATAGCCTTAAGGTCAGTGAAATTAGTTATGGCTTCATATGCTCTAGAAATCCCTTTAGAAGAGTCCCAATTAATAGAAATTAGTATTCATAATCAGATCTTAAGCGTTCTGACCCATTTTTCCTCATAGTTTGTAGCTTGCGAGCAGCAGGGTCCTCATTCCTGTTGGTATCTGTTTTGAACTGTATTTCTGTTATGCTGTAATGTCTATTGTCTGTACAAGTCCCCTCTATAATTTGTAAAGCGCTGCGGAATATGTTGGCGCTATATAAATAACAAAATTATTATTATTATTATTCTTCATACAGTTAATAAAATGTCTAATATGAAGATATTTGAAAAAGTCTCTTAGTAATGCTCTATTTATCCCCCAGTGAAGAAAATGGAGACAGAGCATTAGTGTGCATCAAGTTTCGCAGTCGAGTTATTCCTCTATCAACCATCTAGCTTAACCCCTTTCTGCCATGATAGCACGTCATAGGGGAGCGCGGCCGAGTGTCAGCTGATTATCACAGCTGGCATCCGGCACATTAACCACCGGAACACCGAGATTAAACATTATCGCAGCGTTCTGGCGGCATAGGGAAGAATCGCGCAGGGAGGGGGCACCCTGTAGGCTTCCCTGAGACCCTCAGAACAACGCGATGTGATCGAGTTGCTCCGAGCGTCTCCTCCGTCCTCCTGCCTGCAGGCCCGAAACCAAAATTGCCACGGAGGTCCTGCAGGGAGGTGGCTACCAAGTGCCTGCTCAGAGCAGGCACCGGGAATCTTCCCTGAAGTGTCTGTGTGATCACTGATCTGACACAGTGCACTGCAAAGTGTCAGATCAGCGATCTGTCACTATAATGTGATGTCCCACCCTAGAACAAAGTAAAAAAAAAAAAAAAAAAAAAAAAAAATTACGTGTAAAAAAATCTAAGGAAAAATAAATATATTGTTCCAATAAATACATTTCTTTATGTAAATAAAACAAGAAAAGTACACATTTAGTATTGCCACATCCGTAACAACCCGACCTATAAAACGGTCTCACTAGTTAACCCCTTCAGTGACCACAGTAAAAAAACAAACAAAAAAAAACAACAAAAAACACTAAACCAATCATACCACCGAACAAAAAGTGGAATAACACGCGATCAAAAAGGATATAAATAACCATGGTACCGCTGAAAACGAGCCACCACAGCGTCAACAAAAAAAAAATAAAAAAGTTATAGTCCTCAGAATAAAGCGATGCAAAAAATAAAAAAAGATATAAATGAGGTATCGCTGTAATCGTACTGACCCGAAGAATAAAACTGCTTTATCCATTTTACCAAACGCGGTACGGTATAAACGCCTCCCCAAAAGAAATTCATGAATAGCTGGTTTTTGGTCATTCTGCCTCACAAAAATCAGAATAAAAAGCGATCAAAAAATGATACCATTTTCAGGCACGTGACAATAAAAACGTTAATGTTTGGGATAGGGGTGTGGTTAGGGTTGGGGTTAGGGCTATGGTTGTGATTAGGGTTAGAGGTGTGTTGGAGTTAGGGATGTAGTTGGGATTTGGGGCATGTTCGGGTTAGGGGTGTGTTGGGGTTACGGTTTCAGTTATAATTGGGGGGTTTCCACTGTTTAGACACATCAGGGGCTCTCCAAACGCGACATGGCGTCCGATCTCAATTCCAGCCAATTCTGCGTTGAAAAAGTAAAACAGTGCTCCTTCCCTTCCGAGCTCTCCCGTGCGCCCAAACAGTGGTTCCCCCCACATATGGGGTATCAGCGTACTCAGGACAAACTGGACAACATTTGGGGTCCAATTTCTCGTTACCCTTGGGAAAATAAAAATTTGGTGGCTAAAAAAATCATTTTTGTGGGAAATCATTTTAGTGAAACACTTGGGGGTGCAAAGTTCTCAACACATCTAGATAAGTTCCTTGGGAGGTCTAGTTTCCAATATGGGATCAATTGTGGGGGGTTTCTACTGTTTAGGTACATTAGGGGCTCTGCAAATGCAATGTGATGCCTGCAGACCATTCCATCTAAGTCTGCATTCCAAACAGCGCTCCTTCCCTTCCGAGCTCTGCAATGCGCCCAAACGGTAGTTTACCCCCACACATATGGGGTATCAGCGTACTCGGGACAAATTGTACAACAAGTTTCGGGGTCCAATTTCTCCTGTTACCGTTGGGAAAATAAACCAAATTGGATCTGATGTAAATTGTTGTGATAAAGAAATTCGTTTTTTGTTTTTTTTTTAACATTCCAAAAATTCCTGTGAAACACCTTAACCTAATAAACTCCTTGAATGTGGTTTTGAGCTTTTTGAGATGTGCAGCTTCCATAATGGTGTGACACTTGGGTATTTTCTATCATATAGACTCCTCAAAGTGACTTCAAATGTGATGTGGTCCCTAAAAAAAATGGTGTTGTAAAAATGAGAAATTGCTGATCAAATTTTAACCCTTATAACTCCCTAACAAAACTTATGTCCAAAATTGTGCTGATGTAAAGTAGACATGTGGGAAATGTTACTTAAGTATTTTGTGTGACATATCTGTGAATAAAGGGCATAAATTAAAAGTTGGAAAATTGCAAAATTTTCGCCAAATTTCCATTTTTTTCACAAATGAACTCAAGTAATATTAAAGAAATTTTAACCACTAACATGAAGTACAATATGTCACGAGAAAATGTCACAATCAGTGGGATCCGTTGAAGCGTTCCAGAGTTATAACCTCATAAAGGGACAGTGGTCAGAATTGTAAAAATTGGCCCGGTCATTAACGTGCAAATCACCCTTGGGGGGTAAAGGAGTGGGATGGCCTACTGCAGTGTTTCGAGCAGAACATTATCCAATCTAAAGGGGACCAGTTTATATCATAGATTTTTATTCCTCCAAACGTTTAATCCAGCTACAATTGTAGGGGAAGTATTGGGAGAGAAATTCCGAGATAATCTTAGGTGCCATAGGAAGTAGGACATTTTCTCATGTTCTACTATACTGGATTCTAGATCCACCCAAAGCTTAGAAATGTTGTCATTCCACCAGCACCCAAGTTGGTCTAATAAAAGCCTGGTAGTACCTTTGTGTATTTGGACATCCCAAACCTCCCTTATTTAGTGGCAAATATAGAATGTTTGCTGAAATTCTGACCTTTTGAGCATTCCAGATAAATCTCAATATCAAACTCTGCAACAACTTCAACATATGTGCTGGAACCAATATAGGCACGTTCCGGAAATTATATAGCATCTTAGGAAGCTACATCATTTTTACCACCAAAATTCTTCCAATCCAGGATGTTGGAAGTTTCCTGTATTTCTTGATTTCCACAGCTATAGTATGTATTAATGCATGAAAGTTTTTTATCTAGATTTTTGATTGGGAAAGTGAGCGAAATACCCAGATATGGGATAGCCCCTTCTGCCCAAGTATAGGGAAATATCTGCTTTAAATGAGTTTTTGAGGCTAGGCTGAACACCCATATCCAAAATCGTCAATTTAGAAGCATTAAGTTTATAGTAGCTAGCGTTTCCAAAGTCCTTAATAATTTGAGTTATGCCTCTTCATGACGCCAGTGGGTTTGCTATACTTAAGATCACGTCATCCGCAAACAGCCCTATTCGATGACCTGTTCTCCCCATCCTTATAGCTGTAATATTAGGAGCAGAACGAATGGCCTGGACAAATTACTAGGGTGAACATGTTACCGTTTCTTATCACGTGTGGATGAAGGGAAACTCTCTTATCCACAGGCACCTTCTTAGCTTCTGGTCCGTCTCAACATGTGACATGTTGTGGCTTCCATGGCAGAACAAAGAGCCACTGAAAGTGTGTGGCTAGCTTATAACACTTCATGCGCCCCCTCCCATATTTGCTACCGTCCCTCTGGGTTGGGCTTAATTCTCCCTTGACCTCCCAGCTGAAATAAATCCCAATATCTAGGATGGGTCATAACTTCCTAGCAGGAGGTCAAACGGGACGACTGACGTCTCAACGGGTTCGTTGGGGCTGAACCGATACGGAGAGTCCAAACTTGGGTTGGCTAAGTGGTTCTGGAGGGACGGTCTCGATAGCTCATAATCTGTGACAGCTAGAGAAATATGAGACGCATGGGTGCTTGCAGGGGGATCCCAGGTTTATGGTGGCACATTGGACTTATCCCTGAGATGAACGATGCTCTCATAATTCACCTCGAGATGTTGGTGACGCTGGGTCTGAAGTTTTTCCTTGATGTAAGCAGACTTTAACAAAAAACAGCAGGGGGTCCCAGCTCTGCTCCTCCAGCCTTCATTAACACGGGGCCTCTAATTCTCAGGCCAAATGGTAAAGTTCAGAGCTTTTGGGAATTGTGTACTTTTCCCCAAAGGTAGGGGCCACAATTCAGGAGTGGAGGAAGATCTCTGGATAGTCTATGGGACCTGAATTCATAAATCCATAATGGAGTCTCCCTCGCCCCTCCCCCATACCGGTACACACAGCTGCCCCTATACCACTGTACAGAGTGGCCTTCCCCTATACCGTAACAGCGTCGCCCCTCCATCCATACCGGCGCCAAGAGTCGCCCCTCCATCCATACCAGCGTCCAGAGTCGCCCTTCCCCCCCATGCTGGTGCCCAGAGTTGCCCCTCCCCCAAACCAGCGCCCAGTCACCCCTCCCCTAATCCGGCACCCAGTCACCCCCTTCCATACCGGCACACAGTCGCCCCCCTCCCCATACCAGCACAGAATCGCCCCCCACCCCAATACCGGCACACAGAGTCACCCCCTTCCCCATACCAGTGCAGAGTTGCCCCACCCATACCGGCTTCTCTTGCGATCTCTTGTTCCTCCAGTACAAGGGCTGCAATATGGTGCCACTTAACGAGGCCAGGGCAATTTAACACATGACACATCCAAGACTGACAACCATTATATATCATTTATTACAATCAACAGCAAAAAACATGGAAGTGTAGATTCCACACTGGGAGAGAAAATGCCAGATATACAGAGTCCGGGCCAGGGGAGAACGCCGGCTCGTCCAGAGTCCGGGCCAGGGGAGAACGCCGGCTCGTCCAGAGTCCGGGCCAGGGGAGAACGCCGGCTCGTCCAGAGTCCGAGCCAGGGGAGAACGCCGGCTCGTCCAGAGTCCGAGCCAAGGGAGAACGCCGGCTCGTCCAGAGTCCGGGCCAGGGAAAAACGCCAGCTCGTCCAGAGTCCGGGCCAGGGAAAAACGCCAGCTCGTACAGAGCCCAGGCCAGGGAAGAACGCCAGCTCGTACAGAGCCCAGGCCAGGGAAGAACGCCAGCTCGTACAGAGCCCAGGCCAGGGTAGAACGCCAGCTCGTCCAGAGTCCAGGCCAGGGAAGAACGCCAGCTCATACAGAGCCCAGGCCAGGGGAGAACGCCAGCTCGTCCAGAGTCCGGGCCAGGGTAGAACGCGAGCTCGTCCAGAGTCCGGGCCAGGGTAGAACGCCAGCTCGTCCATAGCCCAGGCCAGGGGAGAACGCCAGCTCGTCCAGAGTCCGGGCCAGGGTAGAACGCGAGCTCGTCCAGAGTCCGGGCCAGGGTAGAACGCCAGCTCGTCCAGAGTCCGGGCCAGGGAAGAACGCCAGCTCGTCCAGAGTCCGGGCCAGGGAAGAACGCCAGCTCGTCCAGAGTCCGGGCCAGGGAAGAACGCCAGCTCGTAGAGCCCAGGCCAGGGTAGAACGCCAGCTCGTCCAGAGTCCAGGCCAGGGTAGAACGCCAGCTCGTCCAGAGTCCAGGCCAGGGAAGAACGCCAGCTCATACAGAGCCCAGGCCAGGGGAGAACGCCAGCTCGTCCAGAGTCCGGGCCAGGGTAGAACGCCAGCTCGTCCAGAGTCTGGGCCAGGGTAGAACGCCAGCTCGTCCAGAGTCCGGGCCAGGGAAGAACGCCAGCTCGTCCAGAGTCCGGGCCAGGGAAGAACGCCAGCTCGTAGAGCCCAGGCCAGGGTAGAACGCCAGCTCGTCCAGAGTCCAGGCCAGGGTAGAACGCCAGCTCGTCCAGAGTCCAGGCCAGGGTAGAACGCCAGCTCGTCCAGAGTCCAGGCCAGGGAAGAACGCCAGCTCGTCCATAGCCCAGGCCAGGGAAGAACGCCAGCTCGTCCAGAGTCCGGGCCAGGGAAGAACGCCAGCTCGTCCAGAGTCCGGGCCAGGGAAGAACGCCAGCTCGTCCATAGCCCAGGCCAGGGAAGAACGCCAGCTCATACAGAGCCCGGGCCAGGGGAGAACGCCAGCTCGTCCAGAGTCCGGGCCAGGGGAGAATGCCAGCTCATACAGAGCCCAGGCCAGGGTAGAACGCCAGCTCGTCCAGAGTCCAGGCCAGGGAAGAACGCCAGCTCGTCCATAGCCCAGGCCAGGGAAGAACGCCAGCTCGTCCAGAGTCCGGGCCAGGGAAGAACGCCAGCTCGTCCAGAGTCCGGGCCAGGGAAGAACGCCAGCTCGTCCATAGCCCAGGCCAGGGAAGAACGCCAGCTCATACAGAGCCCGGGCCAGGGGAGAACGCCAGCTCGTCCAGAGTCCGGGCCAGGGGAGAATGCCAGCTCATACAGAGCCCAGGCCAGGGGAGAACGCCAGCTCATACAGGGCCTGGCACACAGAACCAACATACATATGTATACAGAATATACTCCCTTCACCCCAGAACACAAAGTTTAGACACCAATACATATATTAATGTGCATAAAATACACTGCCACCAGTGCCACATCAGCGGGCACAGGGCTGGGCACGTGGGAGCTGCTCCTGACCACTTGTGGTCACGTTCACAGGACTTGTTTTCCAGGTTCCGATGTCCAAGAGTGCTTGGTTCAGGGCATCCATCCATAAGCGTCCATCTTCCTTGGTATCTGCAGACAGCCAGCTCCTGGGAAGAGAGAAAAGTGATCGGCACACTGAAGGGTTAACAGACACAGTGGTTATTACACAGCAGCAAAGAGCCACCAGCAGAGGACGCCATTTACACCAGAAGCTCAGAGGGCTCCTTTAGGATCTTCTTGCTGATCGATACACCAATTTAAAATCGCTCCTCTGTACTACTGCGGGGATATTGTAATCCTATACTGTGCCCAGGATCCATACACCACCTTATATCGCTCCTCTGTACTCCTGCGGGGATGCTGTAATCCTCTATACTGTGCCCAGGATCCATACACCACCTTATATCGCTCCCCTGTACTACTGCGGGGAGGTTGTAATCCTCTATACTGTGCCTAGGATTCATACACCACCTTATATCGCTCCTCTGTACTCCTGCGGGGATGCTGTAATCCTCTATACTGTGCCCAGGATCCATACACCACCTTATATCGCTCCTCTGTACTCCTGCGGGGATGCTGTAATCCTCTATACTGTGCCCAGGATCCATACACCACCTTATATCGCTCCCCTGTACTACTGCGGGGAGGTTGTAATCCTCTATACTGTGCCTAGGATTCATACACCACCTTATATCGCTCCTCTGTACTCCTGCGGGGATGCTGTAATCCTCTATACTGTGCCCAGGATCCATACACCCAGTTATATCGCTCCCCTGTACTCCTGCGGGGAGGTTGTAATCCTCTATACTGTGCCCAGGATCCATACACCACCTTATATCGCTCCTCTGTACTCCTGCGGGGATGCTGTAATCCTCTATACTGTGCCCAGGATCCATACACCACCTTATATCGCTCCCCTGTACTACTGCGGGGAGGTTGTAATCCTCTATACTGTGCCTAGGATTCATACACCACCTTATATCGCTCCTCTGTACTCCTGCGGGGATGCTGTAATCCTCTATACTGTGCCCAGGATCCATACACCCAGTTATATCGCTCCCCTGTACTCCTGCGGGGAGGTTGTAATCCTCTATACTGTGCCCAGGATCCATACACCACCTTATATCGCTCCCCTGTACTCCTGCGGGGATGCTGTAATCCTCTATACTGTGCCCAGGTTCCATACACCCCCTTATATCGCTCCCCTGTACTCCTGGAGGGAGGTTGTAATCCTCTATACTGTGCCCAGGATCCATACACCACCTTATATCGCTCCCCTGTACTCCTGCGGGGAGGTTGTAATCCTCTATACTGTGCCCAGGATCCATACACCACCTTATATCGCTCCTCTGTACTCCTGCGGGGATGCTGTAATCCTCTATACTGTGCCCAGGATCCATACACCACCTTATATCGCTCCCCTGTACTCCTGCGGGGATGCTGTAATCCTCTATACTGTGCCCAGGTTCCATACACCCCCTTATATCGCTCCCCTGTACTCCTGCGGGGATACTGTAACAGTCATGTACTCACTTGGTGAAGCAGAGCATGTTGCGGCACTGTATTACAAAGGTGTCCACATCATCTTCTCGCTGTGGTCTCATTGTGACGAGCTCCAGGGTGTGGGGCCGGGCGCAGCTCTCCCTTTTCGCGGGCTCTACCTTGGTGCTGGTACAGTTCATGAGATTTATCCTCCCCAGAGGCTCCTGAAAGAAAGCTGAGTGGTCAGGGCACACCACTATACAACCTACTATCACGTGGAAGCGGCAGCCTCACCTTACAGCTCTCCTGGTCAGGATATGCCCAAAACGAGAGGCTGTTCCCAGACAGCATGCACCAACGCCTGTGCCAAGCCGCTAAGCCACCGACGTCCTCAAACATGGTCTGTAACGAGGGGAAGAAAAGTGTCGGGAATCAGTAATCAAAGGTGGAAATACAAGGAGGAGCGTGTGACTACGTACCAAGAACCCACTGCGCTGTACATGGGAGTGACTCTGACACTGTAGCTTCAGATACAGACTTCCCTCCAGAGGGGACAGAAACGGGACCTAAGGATAAAAAAAAAAAAATGTAGTCGATAGTGTCAAGACCGCAACATGGCCGGTGGTGTGGATAAGGAAGGGGAGAATACAGAGTCAGGACAGCAACAAAGGAGGAAGGGGGAGGGCAAAATCAGGACAGCAACAAGGGAGAAGGCAGCATTAGGGCAGCAACAAGAACAAAGAAAAGCAAGGGCAGCAACAACCAAAAAAAAAAGAAAAAAAAAGAAAAAGATGGGTGAGGGCAACGCCAGGCCAGCAACAAGGAAGAAGAGGGGGTAGGGCAATGTCAGGCCAGCATCAAGGAAGAAGAGGGGGTAGGGCAACGTCAGGCCAGCATCAAGGAAGAAGAGGGGGTAGGGCAACGTCAGGCCAGCATCAAGGAAGAAGAGGGGGTAGGGCAACGTCAGGCCAGCATCAAGGAAGAAGAGGGGGTAGGGCAACGTCAGGCCAGCAACAAGGAAGAAGAGGGGGTAGGGCAACGTCAGGCCAGCAACAAGGAAGAAGAGGGGGTAGGGCAACGTCAGGCCAGCAACAAGGAAGAAGAGGGGGTAGGGCAACGTCAGGCCAGCAACAAGGTAGAGGGGGTAGGGCAACGTCAGGCCAGCAACAAGGAAGGAGGAGGAGGTAGGGCAACGTCAGGACAGCAACAAGAAAGAAGAGGGGTTAGGGAAACGTCAGGCCAGCAACAAGGAATAAGAGGGAGAGGGCAACGTCAGGACAGCAACAAGACGAAAGATGGGCGAGGGCAACGTCAGGACAAAAGACGGGAGAGGGCAGTGTCAGGACTGCAACAAAGAATAAGAGGGAGAGGGAAGTCAGGAAAGCAACAAGATGAAAGATGGGCGAGGGCAGCGTCAGGACAGCAACAAGGGAGAAGATAGAGGTCAGCAACAAGACGAAAGATGGGTGAGCGCAATGACTAAAGGAGAAGGGGGTCAGTGTCAGGACAGCAACAAGGAAGAATTGTAGCGAGGGAAGCAACAAAACGAAAGATGGGTGAGGGCAACGTAAGGACAACAAGGTGGAGAGGGCAGCGTAAGGACAACAAGGTGGAAAGGGCAGCGTAAGGACAACAAGGTGGAGAGGGCAGCGTAAGGACCACAAGGTGGAGTGGGCAGCGCAAGGACAACAAGGTGGAGAGGGCAGCGTAAGGACAACAAGAAGGGGGAGGAGTGGGGGGCAACATCAGGTTAGCAACATAGCAGAAGAGGGGGTAGCCATGTTAAGACCATGCAGGAGAGCGATGACACTGGCAGTCACAGCAGGACAGTGACAGGTATTATTGTGAGGTTGGAACAATACTCTGAATACACTGTTGCCAAAATTGAAAAAAAAAAATGAACACAGTTGAACTTAACTAATTTTGTGGGGCTGAAAATGAATCGTATAATCTCCAATTGGGTCTAATTTTCTATATCCAGGCGGTTGTAATGACTTCTGGCATCTTTTGTGCGGCTTATAGAAACATTGCATCTTTATGATTTCCTCCTCATTACTGCATTGTTGGTAGCTCTTCTGTTACATCGCCTAGTTTGTCTATTGAGCCTTCAGTATTCTATCATCTTAGGACGATCTAACGCCAACTCCGCTCCGACGACGTCATCCTAAATACAGCCACATCACCTACTTTCATACATGCTCTTTGTGTAAGGTATAATGTTTTAAGACTTCTTAGTTTAGTTTCTTACCATATTGACAGGTTTCTATAGTTTTTTCAGGTATGCTTTATTCTTCCATTAAAGAAGTTAGTTTTTACAACATATGCGGAGAAGTCACTTTTGCATCACAAAGGCTAAACTTGGCTACCATGATCAGGAAAGCCTACAACCTGTATTTTGGCTGCAGAATAGGATGAGAGTAGGACAAGAGTTGGGCTCCACACATAGGCTGCAATAGAGGAGCATCACATCTTACCCACTGGTTGCAGGGGAAGAGGCAATCTATGCATTTTGTGGGCTAAAGGATCTGGAGAGCCAACCGATCAAACAACCAATTGCTATTTCTGGTGGTTTGCTCCATTTGAAAAGGCATTGCAAGAAGGAAGAAGAGGACTTCACAGTACCCAAACTTTCCATCTGCAATATGTCCATTATCACATACAGAAGAACTGCAGACTCCAAAACCACTAGAAACATTTCCAGTCGAGCCAAGTGAGGAAGATGAAGCTTTGTCTACGAAGCACTTTCCTCTCTGACCCAGACTTTCTCTCAGCAATCCCAACTGAACCATCTTGTTAGAGATTTGGATCTACCCAAGAGTAAAGGTACCGTCACACTCAGCAACTTTAGAACGAGGACAACGATCCGTGACATTGCAGCGTCCTGGATAGCGATCTCGTTGTGTTTGACACGCAGCAGCGATCTGGATCCCGCTGTGCCATCGTTGGTCGTAGCTAGAAGTCCAGAACTTTATTTCGTCGTCAGGTCGGCGTGATTCGTCATGTTTGACATCAGAAGCAACGATGTCAGCAATGTTTTTTCATGGAGCGAACAACCAGCGAGAACGATAAGTACGTCACTGGATCGCTCCTGCATCGTTCTGGAGTTTCTGTGTTTGACGTCTCTACAGCGACCTAAACAGCGACGCTGCAGCGATCGGCTCGTTGTCTATATCGCTGCAGCGTCACTGAGTGTGACGGTACCTTAAGGCAGAGCTCCTAGGGTTCCGGCTACAGCAGAGGAATCTCAAGGGCAACGCTCAGATTTGTTTGTTCCATAAGCATGATAAAGATCTTGTCCAACACTTCTTCATGGAGAGCGATCTTGTGGCATGCAACAATGTCAACAGTTTAATGGAAGCTCTGAAGATAAGTCATAATCCTGATGAATGGAGGCTCTTCATCCAAAACAAGCCTAAAAGCCATCATGCTGCATAATGGCAATGTGACTTCTTCAATTCTATTTGGTTATGTAGCTCACATGCAATAAACCTAGGACAACATGATACAGCTTTTCAGGTGCCTGAACTCTGCAGCACGTGTGGCTCTTCTGTGGTCTCCCTTAGTCTCCAGGGCGGGTGCACAAAGTCCTGCTGCATTCTGCGTGAGTGAGGTCGTCATGCAAGAGCATTCCACTACAGTAGAGAAACTGGCCTCCGATATTGGCTTCAGCCAGGAAAGAGTAGAAGTGTCCTACATCCATCCCTTGTTCACACACAAGATTTGGTAACCATCATTGCACATCAAGTTGGGCTTAATGATGAAGAACTAAAGGAAATGGATAAAAATGCAAACGTATCACATGTCTCATTGATAAATGCCTAGGGTTGAGATTAGGCCAAGGAAATCACCATTTTGAGCCATCAGGCTAGGAACCTTTGGATGCTCTCTGGCTTCTGCTGGGACCATGAAAGAACATAAATGGAGGTAGACTTTCAAACCTTTTGGTGATTCCATATACCAAGGTCCGGAGTGTGGCACTCGCTTTTTGTATCCATTGTGGTTTCAGCTTTATTTTCTACATCTGGCACCTGAGTTACCGCATGACAGCAAGCCATGGTTTTCTACCTTGCAATCCTGCCAAGCACAAAATTGTGTCGTGACCTCCTAAAGGCGAGCTAACGAACATTACCATTAGCAAACATGAAAGTGGCCATTAGTTGCTTAGATGTTACCTTGGGTCCCTTGTGGACTATCACATGCAGAGATCTTGGAGTGATCTGTTGGTTGACAACTCCTGAAGAGCGGGAGATGGGGGGTAATGTTCTTGAATTGTCCCCATTTGTGCACATCTGACTGAGGTGATGTAGTAATAACTATGGATATGGCTTCACATCCTTCTCCTGCCTGATGAGCATCAATGCTTCTGAGATCATGAGAAATTTACATTCTTCATGCCATATTATACATCCATAAAAATGTTATGAAAAAATCAGACTGTTAGATCCCTGTTTAGATGAAGCCAGTTGCCCACTCGCACCCATGTGTCATTCCATAGATTAAAAACATCAGAATTTAACCTTTAAATCATCGACTAACCCTAAAGAGCCAAATAATTTCCCACTCACACATGTCATATTGGACTATTTTTCCCATGTAAAAAAAAAAAATTAATAAGTTTGTAGAAAGATACACCCGGTAGCACTTCTGCACCCAACTGATTCATGCTGTCGTGGTTTAAAGGAGCATGAATCAGCTGACATGTTCCCTTTAACTGAGAGTCCAGGCGAGGAGACAGATTTTAGTCTGCACAGATTCACTGTAGCAAATCTGTTGAGCAAGTGTGAGGCGGTCAGGACAGCTTGTCTAAAAAAGGTCGAAGATGGGACGTTTCCGCAGATATGGAGATCAAAAATCACAATAAAATGAGTCATTGTCCTGCGCTGGAAGCCATTCATTCCCCAGAGGAAGCAAGTCTACCCCCAAATCCATGCAGAGTAACCACCTGATCCTGGAAATGATCCCCAAGAAGACGACCGACCTTCCCTTCAAACTTCATCTAAATGGAGAGACTGGGATGCGGCTCGACTCGAGGGCAGAGAGGAGGCTCGACTCGAGGGCAGAGAGGAGGCTCGACTCGAGGGCAGAGAGGAGGCTCGACTCGAGGGCAGAGAGGAGGCTCGACTCGAGGGCAGAGAGGAGGCTCGACTCGAGGGCAGAGAGGAGGCTCGACTCGAGGGCAGAGAGGAGGCTCGACTCGAGGGCAGAGAGGAGGCTCGACTCGAGGGCAGAGAGGAGGCTCGACTCGAGGGCAGAGAGGAGGCTCGACTCGAGGGCAGAGAGGAGGCTCGACTCGAGGGCAGAGAGGAGGCTCGACTCGAGGGCAGAGAGGAGGCTCGACTCGAGGGCAGAGAGGAGGCTCGACTCGAGGGCAGAGAGGAGGCTCGACTCGAGGGCAGAGAGGAGGCTCGACTCGAGGGCAGAGAGGAGGCTCGACTCGAGGGCAGAGAGGAGGCTCGACTCGAGGGCAGAGAGGAGGCTCGACTCGAGGGCAGAGAGGAGGCTCGACTCGAGGGCAGAGAGGAGGCTCGACTCGAGGGCAGAGAGGAGGCTCGACTCGAGGGCAGAGAGGAGGCTCGACTCGAGGGCAGAGAGGAGGCTCGACTCGAGGGCAGAGAGGAGGCTCGACTCGAGGGCAGAGAGGAGGCTCGACTCGAGGGCAGAGAGGAGGCTCGACTCGAGGGCAGAGAGGAGGCTCGACTCGAGGGCAGAGAGGAGGCTCGACTCGAGGGCAGAGAGGAGGCTCGACTCGAGGGCAGAGAGGAGGCTCGACTCGAGGGCAGAGAGGAGGCTCGACTCGAGGGCAGAGAGGAGGCTCGACTCGAGGGCAGAGAGGAGGCTCGACTCGAGGGCAGAGAGGAGGCTCGACTCGAGGGCAGAGAGGAGGCTCGACTCGAGGGCAGAGAGGAGGCTCGACTCGAGGGCAGAGAGGAGGCTCGACTCGAGGGCAGAGAGGAGGCTCGACTCGAGGGCAGAGAGGAGGCTCGACTCGAGGGCAGAGAGGAGGCTCGACTCGAGGGCAGAGAGGAGGCTCGACTCGAGGGCAGAGAGGAGGCTCGACTCGAGGGCAGAGAGGAGGCTCGACTCGAGGGCAGAGAGGAGGCTCGACTCGAGGGCAGAGAGGAGGCTCGACTCGAGGGCAGAGAGGAGGCTCGACTCGAGGGCAGAGAGGAGGCTCGACTCGAGGGCAGAGAGGAGGCTCGACTCGAGGGCAGAGAGGAGGCTCGACTCGAGGGCAGAGAGGAGGCTCGACTCGAGGGCAGAGAGGAGGCTCGACTCGAGGGCAGAGAGGAGGCTCGACTCGAGGGCAGAGAGGAGGCTCGACTCGAGGGCAGAGAGGAGGCTCGACTCGAGGGCAGAGAGGAGGCTCGGCTCGAGGGCAGAGAGGAGGCTCGGCTCGAGGGCAGAGAGGAGGCTCGGCTCGAGGGCAGAGAGGAGGCTCGGCTCGAGGGCAGAGAGGAGACGAGACTCGAGGGCAGAGAGGAGACGAGACTCGAGGGCAGAGAGGAGACGAGACTCGAGGGCAGAGAGGAGGCGAGGCGAGACTCGAGGGCAGAGAGGAGGCGAGGCGAGACTCGAGGGCAGAGAGGAGGCGAGGCGAGACTCGAGGGCAGAGAGGAGGCGAGGCGAGACTCGAGGGCAGAGAGGAGGCGAGGCGAGACTCGAGGGCAGAGAGGAGACGAGACTCGAGGGCAGAGAGGAGACGAGACTCGAGGGCAGAGAGGAGGCGAGGCGAGACTCGAGGGCAGAGAGGAGGCGAGGCGAGACTCGAGGGCAGAGAGGAGGCGAGGCGAGACTCGAGGGCAGAGAGGAGGCGAGGCGAGACTCGAGGGCAGAGAGGAGGCGAGGCGAGACTCGAGGGCAGAGAGGAGACGAGACTCGAGGGCAGAGAGGAGACGAGACTCGAGGGCAGAGAGGAGACGAGACTCGAGGGCAGAGAGGAGACGAGACTCGAGGGCAGAGAGGAGACGAGACTCGAGGGCAGAGAGGAGACGAGACTCGAGGGCAGAGAGGAGACGAGACTCGAGGGCAGAGAGGAGACGAGACTCGAGGGCAGAGAGGAGACGAGACTCGAGGGCAGAGAGGAGACGAGACTCGAGGGCAGAGAGGAGGCGAGACTCGAGGGCAGAGAGGAGGCGAGATTTGGGGCGTTATAAGACTACATGGCCGTGCTCGTACCTTATGTTCCAGTCTCTGAGGCTCTTAGACACATGTGCGGATTGCCTGTTTTTTTACACCGTCCCCACGTGTTGGGGATGTCTAGCAGCCACGAATCCTGCAGCTGCTCGAACATAATTGTTGAGCATGGCCAGATACTCGGATAACACCAGAGCATGCTCTGACAAGACGTTATCACGGTCGCTCATCACTAGTCCTAACACATCAAACCAAAGAATTCAGAGATTGTGTACTCCGTTTTTATGAGGGTAAAAAGAATGATGTGATATATAGTATATACAGTACGTCACTGTGACAGATAGCCGCTGAGTAGAGGTCCAGTCCGTTAAGTATATAAAGAGCTCAGCACTGAAGGGTATACAGTGAAATAGTGAAAATTTAAAGGGGAATTCCCGTGACCAAGGCCCTATGCAAATATGTAGGTGTAATAAGATTAGCAAATACGGCCAATTAGAAATGTAGTTTTGTTTTTCAGATTTGCTATGTGTCCTTCCTCGTGTGCAGGCATTGCAGGACCTTATGTATCCATGGTTACAACCACTAGCAACTAGATAACTCACTATATCACTGGTCATAACCATGGATACCCAAGGTCCTGCAATGCCTACACATGAGCAAAGGGACATGACAAATCAGAAGAACTATAAGACATTTCTAATTGGAGGTATCTGCTATTATTGCACCTACTACATACTTGGATAGAACCTTGGATAGAACCTTGGAGTCCTATGTTCTGGACCTTCAGCAGAGTAACAGGTCGCTCTGCGTGGAGCAGTTTAGGAAGACTAGCACAATGGTAAAGACCATAGTTGTGCGTGCAGAGGCCCTGTGACTACCCTAACTACTCCACTCACAGAGACCTGTTACTCTGATGAAGGCCTGGAACACAGGGCTGAAACGTTAGCATATGCCGTTGGTGGAATGCTGCATGAAAGGTCACTATATCGCCTTAGTGCCGAGCTCTTCTCTGTGCACAGAGTGAGGACATCATCCAGGGAGGACATAATCCAGGGAGGACGCACACGTATATAAGAGGTCAGTGACGTCACATAGGAGAAATGGCCACTTACCTTTTCCAGAGGAAACTTGTACTTGCTGAAAGATTCCAGCGTGACAGTGAGTGATCCGACGAGAAGGAAACTACTGGATCGGAGCGGCGCATTCACTGCCGGACTGCAAGCTACAGGCAGAAGAGATCATGAGTGGCGCTCGCAGCAATAGAAGAGACCGGCCACCATGGGATAAGGAGGAAGTGAGCAGACATCACCCATCAGCTCGTCTAGTGACTACAGATTGAGCACTGAGAACAGACCCCAAACCCAAAGACCCCAGAGAAGCCGCGCAGCCAACAGGTGAGCTCTTACCTGGAGAGTTCACGGAGGTTTTCTGCAGAAGAAACAGGAGATAGGACGCTTACCTTAATGAAACCACGGGGGGGAAAAAACCAAGCATCAGACCTGGCAACACTTACCCGCGAAGACAGGAGCTTCTTGGGTGTGATCTGAGGAGGACAGGATTTATGAACGACGCATGGTGAGAACACAGTGATGGCGTGACTAACTAGTTCACAGTACCTTGGGCCTCAGAGATGTCCGCTTATCCAGGACATATCCAGATTGTGCCTGGAAAACAATGTAGGCCATCTTTCAGCGTCCCAGGCCCACGTCCCCTCGCCCAGCCCAGGTCTCCTCACATATGACCGTCAGACACATCCATAGACCGCAGCAGTCCACGTCGCCCCCCGCTGAACACTACTCACCAGGCTGTACACTTCAAACTCCACTCTGAAGTCTGCCGAGGTGTCTTTCCTGTGCAGGAGAGAGGAGACATAATGACTGCTGGGGCCCAGAGTGCAGATCCTGGCAGACCAGAGCGTCACTTACAGGGTAATGCTTGTAGGGAAGGTGATGGTGTCCCCTGTGTGTGCATCAGTAGTGCTGGCCAGAGGCGTAGCCACCACGTCGTAGGCCCCGTAACGGATCAGGAGGAGGAAGTAATGGCCAGCAGGCCCTGAGGAGATAAAGCCAGAGAGATGATGACACCATAAGGTGGGTACACCACCGTCAGTAGGTAAGGGGCAACCAGAATGGACCCAGGGGGAGGAAACAAGGAGCAGCAAGCAGTGTCCCCACTGCACTTGGCACGTCATCACAAGGGGCCCAAACATACAATTTGTCTGTAATATTATTGCAGGGAGGGGGAGGCAGCATGATCAGCTCCTAGAAGGGGAGAGCAAACATGGCCACGTGGTGCCTGCCGCCCTATGGTTTGCCACACCAAGACCTGGAAAGGCAGATGTGCTGCCAGAGGCAACGGCTGCTCTCTAAGTGGCCCCTAGGTGGAGAATTCTGGTTGGACCTGCAGGCTTACATAACTACACTGGTAAAGATGGAAGGCAAAGGAAAGACGAAGGAATCCCAGGTATGCGGACATCCATATATAATGGCAGATTCCAGCCGGAGGAGGTTTATTGATCGTAATCAGTCACGGAGGAGACGACCGAACAGGGGGAAGTTGCGGAGGAAAGGGAGGCGATCAGCGGACAAGGTGAGGGGAGGATCACGGAGGAAATGATCAAACAGGGTGGAGGTGCATCCAGGAGGAATAGAAGGAGACAACCACGGATTCCAGAGGAAGAGGAAGTGATGACCTAAAAGAGAGGGCAATCAATGGGGAAAAGGAGGCAACGACAGCCAAGAGAATATCCTGGAGGAAGAGGAGGAGGTGATGACGAAAATAGAGAGGGGAGGGGTATCTTGAACGAAAAAGGAGGCAACAACAGCCAATAAGAGGGTATCTCTAAGGAAGAGGAGACAGTGAACAAAGAGGGTGTAGTGAAGGAGAGGGGAGCCCTGCAGGAAGAGGAGGCGATGACACAACAGGGGATCCCGGGAGGAGGAGACAACTGGGCATCTGGAGGAAGGCGAGTTAGTGACCTATGACCAAACAAGGCGAGATGACTGAACAAGTTGGGGGAGGAGACAACCGAACAGGTGGGAGTGTATACAGGAAAGAGGAGGAGACAATCAGGGATTCTGGAGGAAGAGGAGGCGATAAAGAGGAGAATCCCTGAGGAAACAGTGGCAACAAAGGCCAATAAGAGGGTATCCCTACCAGAAGGGGAGGCGATGACAGACAAAGGAACCCTGGAGAAAGAGGCGGCGACGACCAAAACAAAGGGGTGGGGGGGGGGGGGGGGGAGTCCCAGAGGAAAATGAGGCAACAAAAAACTAGGGGATCCCGGGAGGAGGCGGCTGTCTTCATCAGAGGATGTAGCCTCCAACTTGCTCACACTGGTGACCGGTCTATAAGAAATGCAGAGAATTCCCAGAACTGTACATTTCCTGGCAGGGGAGGTTGTGACGGCTGCCTTTACCAACATTATACTTTTTTAAACAAGAATATCCAGGAATTCTGACTCCGTGTTGTTTTTCAGTCAGACCGTCTGCCATGACAGGTTGGCGTTATCCTATGGGTCGGTACAATTACAGCTTTACAAACAGATAGAGCCTTCATTATGGGCAGAGCGTTGGCTGGTGCGGTTATTCAGTATAATCTCCAGACTAGCAGCATCAGGGGATGAATATTGGGGCCGCTGGTGCCAGGTGTTGTCCTATTCTGCCAGTATCTATCAGCACCCAGGCGCTATACACTAGATAAATTAGAGACAGATCAGGGACAGAACCTTTTATATCCTTTGTATAGTCTTTATTTTAATAGAAATAAGTTTTATTTTCTGGTCTCCTCCTGAGGGATTATTTGGGGTTCTCCCCAATTAGGAATAAATATATAAATCTCCCTCCGCAGACCGTCATGGTTCCTCTACTAGTTTTGGTTATATAGTGTGTATTACAGCTCGTTATGGCGGTGATTATTATTAACAGTAGTTTGCATTTTTCTTAGTCTGCAAAAATTCTTATCAAAAGTATTCTAACGTCTATTACCGAGTGTCAGGCCTGCGAGTGGCCCCCGGAGGGGCTTTATTACAATGTCCGGCACTGCTATTGATTGCAGCATTTAAAGGGTAACACGGGATTAAAGTCATCTCAGATCCATGGCGTTACCACCGTAGGTCTACAGAGACAGTCTACAGTCATGGCCAAAATTTTTGAGAATGACACCAAAATGATATTTTCACATGATCTGCTGCCCTCTGGTTTTTATTAGTGTTTGTCTGATGTTTATATCACATACAGAAATATAATTGCAATCATATTATGAGTACCAATAGGTTATATTGGCAGTTAGAATGAGTTAATGCAGCAAGTCAATATTTGCAGTGTTGACCCTTCTTCAACACCTCTGAAGTTGCTCTTGGAGGACATTCTGGTACCATTCTTTATTCATGGCTGTGTTTTTAGGCCGATTCCCTTGGCTGAGAAGCAACCCCACACATGAATGGTTTCAGGATGCTTTACCGTTGGCATGAGACAAGACTGGTGGTAGCGCTCACCTTCTCTTCTCCGAATAAGCTGTTTTCCAGATATCCCAAACAATCGAAAAGGGGATTCATCAGAGAAAATGACTTTGCCCCAGTCCTCAGCAGTCCACTCCCTGTACCTTTTGCAGAATATCAGTCGGTCCCTGATGTTTTTTCTGGAGAGAAGTGGCTTCTTTGCTGCCCTCCTTGAAACCAGGCCTTGGTCAGAGAGTCTCCGCCTCACAGTGCGTGCAGAAGCACTCACACCAGCCTGCTGCCATTCCTGAGCAAGCTCGGCACTGCTGGTAGTCCGATCCCGCAGCTGAAGCAGTTTGAAGATACGGTCCTGGCGCTTGCTGGTCTTTCTTGGGCGCCCTGGAGCCTTTTTGATAACAATGGAAGCTCTCTCCTTGAAGTTCTTGATGATGCGATAGATTGTTGACTGAGGTGCAATCTTTGTAGCTGCGATACTCCTCCCTGTTAGGCCATTTTTGTGCAGTGCAATGATGGCTGCACGAGTTTCTTTAGAGATAACCATGGTTAACTGAAGAGAAACAATGATACCAAGCACCAGCCTCCTTTTAAAGTGTCCAGTGATGTCATTCTTACTTAATCATGACTGATTGATCGCCAGCCCTGTCCTCATCAACACCCACACCTGTGTTACTGGATCAATCACTAAAACAATGTTAGCTGCTCCTTTTAAGGCAGGACTGCAATGATGTTGAAACGTGTTTTGGGGGTTAAAGTTCATTTTCTGGGCAAATATTGACTTTGCAAGTACAGTAATTGCTGTTAAGCTGATCACTCTGACATTCAGGAGTATATGCAAATTGCCATAAGAAAAAATGAAGCAGTAGAATTTGGAAAAATTAATATTTGTCTCATTCTCAAAACTTTTGGCCATGACTGTACATCAGCCCGGGATGGATCATGTCACCTGCCCATTGGACACATGTGGTCAGAGTCTAGACTAAGTGCCAGGAGGAGATACCGGTTTCCAGGATGGTGGAGCAGACATAATCCACTTTAAGAGGCAGCCGGATGTCAGATATGGTAACGGAGCCACTGCACGGTGTCAGGTCACATTCAGGACTTGATGGCGGCTCTTCTGATCTCCCATCACGGAGCCGATCCAGCTCCTTCAGAAGAGCGGCCTTCTTCTCACCTAGCCAGGAGAATGGATTAGTGAACAGTGAACGGTAGATTTCTGCACACGGCCTTACTGAAGCGTGGACTCACAGGACAGCAGCAGCAGACGCTCGGCTTCAGCCTCCTGCCGCGTGCCCTTCCCGTGCTCTGCATCCACGCAGTAGCTCAGGGCGCAGCAGGACTGCTCGATGATGCGCTGCAGAGACGACACCTCCTTACTCAGGATCTATCACAGAAGAATACACTCCCGTTAGGGCCTAGCCTGTCTCTGGGAAGAGCCCCAACCAGCCACACCCTCTCACCTTGATCTTCTCCTTCACATCCACGGGTGCACGGTCCACACGCTGCCTCTTGGGTGCAGGCTTCTGGATGGCTGGCGCTTCATGAACGTTCCTCCGTAGAGTGCGGTAAGCGTCAACGCTGTAATGAGAGCAGGAGAGGCAACACTGGACTCAGACCCCGGCATCACAGGACTCGGCATACATCAATCTTAGCTCTGTCATACCTGTAGGGAAGGTGGTCCTCACAGCCCGACACCTCTGGTGACACCTCTGGTGTCTCCTCTAGCAGCTCTGGCAGACTGGAGACAACTGAAAAGGCAGTCGGGGCTGGACTCACTAGGGGGCCGAGAGCAGCCTGAAGATCCAATGACTTTGTAAGAGGAGAGAGTACAGATATTGGAAGGAGCTCCTCATCTGGTGCCTCCAAGTCTTCGGCAGCTGCACTTCCATTCAGCACCCCCTCAAATATTCGGTCAATGAGCTCTGAGCTGTTCAGCGTCACATGGTGCCCATCAGCCATGACTCCTGCAGGGAGGACAAATGGACAACATGACTACAATGATGTGCATCCAATAACTCGTGTCACAGTGATTAAACACTGATGAGCGGAGACGCTTCACATTTCTATCCACGTGCCCCCGGAGTCCCTACTGACCATATATTTCAGAGGGAACTTTTCTTTCATTTGTGACAATACTTAGTAGCTTGTATGAGCTAATAAAGCAGAAATCCTGAGTGCACCATACAAGGCTGTGCTGTATGGATGTCCGGAGCACTCAGAAATCTTACTAATGTGGCATTAAAAAGGCACAGAAGAGTGGCCATGGTTCCCAAATAACTGGTGCCAG
Source organism: Ranitomeya imitator (assembly GCF_032444005.1). NCBI lineage: Eukaryota > Metazoa > Chordata > Amphibia > Anura > Dendrobatidae > Ranitomeya > Ranitomeya imitator. The sequence goes on from NC_091290.1 coordinate 157,059,897, forward strand.
ATACACATTACACCAGCCGTATGCCAAGTGAGGATGAACCCTCCAGAAAGCGTAACGCTGCAGCGTACCAACAACCGTACTCTTACATTCTTGCTTTACTCCTACTCCACACGGGGAGTAATTTTGCACTAAATTGTCTGTTCCAAGAACTGGCGACACCTCTGCCTTTGTGAGTGATGGGAGGAGTATACGAGGGCGAAATGTAGTGGTACTCATGTGAAGGGTTAAACCAAGATCAAAACTAAAGGGCTTCATTTGGGGCTTGTGACTCCATCTTGTTGTTTACGAGATACATTCTGTTACTAGGTAAAGTTCAGAGTTATTATGAAAGCCAGATTGTTCTAGTCTGAATAAGATAGGAGACTGAGGGTGTATTGTTGTGCAGAGACCTTCACGTACAAGCCGTTTTTCCTACGCCATGTAGACACGGCCATATATGTAGTTTCCGGTTTCTCTGCAGTCTTACAGGTTAAGAACTGTGAGCGTGTTTTTATACTATTGGTTGAAGTATAACTTGCTAAGATTATGAAAAGTGAGACACAATAAATGGGATTAGGGATTTTCTTTTGATCCTCCCAGAGACACACGTCTCCGTCTGGTCATTCTCAGTTGCCGGCAACGCCCTAGGGATCAATTTGAAAATCACTGAGACAACGGTGAAGGGTCACTTCAGATCCTCCCCAAACACTCCTACTTGGAGGATTGCTACTGTGAAGGTGACCTATTGGGTTGTTGAAAAGGATCAACTCAACAAGAAGTCTAGTAGTCAGTTCACTCGTTTTATGTAGGATTTTATCGTCGCAGGCAGTCACCAAGGCACGGTGCAGGATTTTAGGCGTCTTGGTGACGGACTACTTACAAAAGAAATGTGGCAGCACTGATGCAAACTTTAAGGGTGCTTTACCTTAGGGAGGAGAAGGAAAGCTCCCCATAGTACACAAAGGAAGCAAAGCGTTCAGATAAGGTGACCGGAAGGGAGGCCGTAACAGATGGTAATCGGGACTGTGAAAGGCTGGATTTCCCTCGAGGTGGGAGTTGCATGAACGTTTCCACAAGGGACTGGATGGAGAGCAGCAGACACAGATGCTGACTATATGTAGTGTACAAAATCGGAGGTGGAGACATCGTTGTTTAAGATGTGGGGCACCCAGACCTAATCCCGGGGTCCAGAATGCTCTAATAATCCATAGAGTACCAGGACAAGACCTCACCTCCCCCATATCGGTCACCATGGAGTGGGGAAGGAGGGATGGACACAAGACACTAGTTGGGGTCCGAGAGCACCTCCAACTGACTGAAGGGGCCATAAACTAGTCCTCGTCAGACCCGAGTGACTGCCCCTGCTAAAAGCCTGGCTGAGCACTAAATAGTCTGTTACCTACGCTCAACCAGCGGCAAGCCCTGACGAGAAGCCATTGCTCCATCACACCCCCAATGAGCGCAGGTCAGGTGTCACTGTACAGATACAGCACCGGGAGGAACCGGTAAAGAAAGACGTGACTGCACAATAGCCATAACTGTCTGATTAGTAGTGTTTGCAGAGGTGGACTCCGCTGAGACCACTGAAGTCCTGCAGCATTGGGGTCTGAAAGCAGGGGGCTCGATCCATAAACCTTATTTGACATGCCTCTATGGCGGATCTGAACGGAAACTCGCGCTGTGAACGGCTTGTGTGTGAAATAAAGGAGCTACATAGGGAGAAACTTGTCCTAGATACGGAAAGACTTAAAAGTCCTTCTGCAATCAACTAAAGGGGAGAAGAGAACATGGCAGCCGCCATTACTCACAACACAGCTGGGAATGACTTGTCCTCGCCTTACGACATTCGCTAACTATTTTGTGCCATAGTTTAATTCTACGGGTCCTACCCCAATGCCTAAATTACTGGAGTACTAAAGTACTAGAGCAGCCAAGTCTTGTGTATGCAATAAACCGTTTATATAGACAGTGGTACCACAAGGTGCCCAAGAGTCACCGACAAGGTCTACTGCTGCCATAGCCTCAATTGTGCACAAATGGACTCCTCCATATGCGGAGGTTACAGGATGTGGATGCTTTATGGCTTGCTGAACTGATCAAATCTCAGGAGTCATCCATCATCCTTTTGGCTTTCTTAGCAGTACATGGATATACGGCCTCAGCAGGGTGTAGTCTTCTCAGGAGACTCCACAAGGCCCCAACCAAAGTCCTAGAATGATAATGTTGGAAGGGACCGCCATGGCCCTCGTGCCCAACCCCCTGTGCTCAATGCAGGAGTCACCAAATCATCCCAGATGTCTGACCAGCCTCTGAAGACTTCCATTGAAGGCGAACTCACCACTTCTCGTGGCCGCCTGTTCTCCTCTGATCACCCGCACTGTCAAAAAGTTTCAGAGGGCAAAAGTCACAATACAGCAGCTCAAGATGAGACCAGTGGCTTATTATTCAGCCAGCCTGACCCCATTTTCTGGGGTGCACCTATGTGGCAGACATTTATGCCGCTCAAGTTTGAAACGGCCACAGAAGAAGTAGTTTATTACAAAAGGTCACAATGACTGAGAACGCCATGGAGATCGTACAGGAACAATCTAGAAACATTTCATTGTGTCCTTCTCGCTCCACAAAATATATAAAAATCAAAAAGCCGTCACCTGGACTCACAAGACTAGCAGATAAATATAAATAAAAAATATATACATATAGTATATATTATAAAAAGCCACAAAACAAAATGGGTCTAATATAAAATAAGCCTTTATTATATCAATATGGCAACAGCGGCACAACAGTGCACGTACTTGGGGAATATATACGCGGATAGACAGGATAAAATACGATATAGGCAAAAAAACAAAGGACAATCCCACAATCTTATAGCAAAAAAACAGTCTGACGAAGGAATCACCAAAACGCGCGTCGGGGTGCTCTGTACTTGGGTACGCAGGACCGACAGGTATCTATACGATCTTATTGTGTAATTCCCATACATCTTTTAAATCATTAGTGTGCATATGCAATATTGCGGTGCATGAGAGGACACATTTGTGCACTGGAGTTCTCCCTCCCTTATTGTTTTTTGCGTAGTTTTGCACATATTACTTGGCACTTTATTTGTATATTGTTAAGTAGTACACGCATATACACTTTAGTTATTTCCAATTTAATATTTGCACTTTTCCTACTCACTAGTTGTATAACCTTTTTTATGCACACCATTATATATGTTTTTTGCTATAAGATTGTGGGATTGTCCATTTTTTTGCCTATATCGTATTTTATCCTGTCTATCCACGTATATATTCCCCAAGTACGTGCACTGTTGTGCCGCTGTTGCCATATTGATATAATAAAGGCTTATTTTATATTAGACCCATTTCGTTTTGTGGCTTTTTATAATATATATATATATATTTATTATTTATCTGCTAGTCTTGTGAGTCCAGGTGACGGCTTTTTGATTTTTGTACAAGTTCCGAGTGGTCTGCCACTTTTTCCTTTCTCCTTTTAGCAACGGGATTTCGGTCTATTTATAATATTCAGCTTTTATATTGGTCTTTTATAGAATATCGCTATCTCTACATCAAACTGTTGCCATTACGTTCTTTTTCGCTCCACAAAATGTAGAAGTCAAGAAATGCACAAGGGCTTAAGTCCAGCTTCTGACACAGGACTCAAGGGTGAAAGGCGCAGAACGTGACCCATTAGTCTCATAGAGGGGGACACCACAGACCTAGTGACCTGACCCTCAGGCTCCATACCTCACCAACCACTGCTGCTTCTGACGTCAGACCACCATCATCTCAGAGGGGGGACACCACAGACCTAGTGACCTGACCCTCAGGCTCCATACCTCACCAACCACTGCTGCTTCTGACATCAGACCACCACCATCTTATAGAGGGGGACACCACAGACCTAGTGACCTGACCCTCAGGCTCCATACCTCACCAACCACTGCTGCTTCTGACATCAGACCACCACCATCTTATAGAGGGGGACACCACAGACCTAGTGACCTGACCCTCAGGCTCCATACCTCACCAACCACTGCTGCTTCTGACGTCAGACCACCATCATCTCAGAGGGGGGACACCACAGACCTAGTGACCTGACCCTCAGGCTCCATACCTCACCAACCACTGCTGCTTCTGACATCAGACCACCATCATCTCATAGAGGGGGACACCACAGACCTAGTGACCTGACCCTCAGGCTCCATACCTCACCATCCACTGCTGCTTCTGACATCAGACCACCACCATCTCATAGAGGAGGACACCACAGACCTAGTGACCTGACCCTCAGGCTCCATACCTCACCAACCACTGCTGCTTCTGACGTCAGACCACCATCATCTCAGAGGGGGGACACCACAGACCTAGTGACCTGACCCTCAGGCTCCATACCTCACCAACCACTGCTGCTTCTGACGTCAGACCACCATCATCTCAGAGGGGGGACACCACAGACCTAGTGACCTGACCCTCAGGCTCCATACCTCACCAACCACTGCTGCTTCTGACATCAGACCACCACCATCTTATAGAGGGGGACACCACAGACCTAGTGACCTGACCCTCAGGCTCCATACCTCACCAACCACTGCTGCTTCTGACATCAGACCACCACCATCTTATAGAGGGGGACACCACAGACCTAGTGACCTGACCCTCAGGCTCCATACCTCACCAACCACTGCTGCTTCTGACGTCAGACCACCATCATCTCAGAGGGGGGACACCACAGACCTAGTGACCTGACCCTCAGGCTCCATACCTCACCAACCACTGCTGCTTCTGACATCAGACCACCATCATCTCATAGAGGGGGACACCACAGACCTAGTGACCTGACCCTCAGGCTCCATACCTCACCATCCACTGCTGCTTCTGACATCAGACCACCACCATCTCATAGAGGAGGACACCACAGACCTAGTGACCTGACCCTCAGGCTCCATACCTCACCAACCACTGCTGCTTCTGACGTCAGACCACCATCATCTCAGAGGGGGGACACCACAGACCTAGTGACCTGACCCTCAGGCTCCATACCTCACCAACCACTGCTGCTTCTGACGTCAGACCACCATCATCTCAGAGGGGGGACACCACAGACCTAGTGACCTGACCCTCAGGCTCCATACCTCACCAACCACTGCTGCTTCTGACATCAGACCACCACCATCTTATAGAGGGGGACACCACAGACCTAGTGACCTGACCCTCAGGCTCCATACCTCACCAACCACTGCTGCTTCTGACATCAGACCACCACCATCTTATAGAGGGGGACACCACAGACCTAGTGACCTGACCCTCAGGCTCCATATCTCACCATCCACTGCTGCTTCTGACATCAGACCACCACCATCTCATAGAGGGGGACACCACAGACCTAGTGACCTGACCCTCAGGCTCCATATCTCACCAACCACTGCTGCTTCTGACATCAGACCACCACCATCTCATAGAGGGGGACACCACAGACCTAGTGACCTGACCCTCAGGCTCCATACCTCACCATCCACTGCTGCTTCTGACATCAGACCACCACCATCTCATAGAGGGGGACACCACAGACCTAGTGACCTGACCCTCTGGCTCCATACCTCACCATCCACTGCTGCTTCTGACATCAGACCACCACCATCTCATAGAGGGGGACACCACAGACCTAGTGACCGGACCCTCAGGCTCCATATCTCACCATCCACTGCTGCTTCTGACATCAGACCACCACCATCTCATAGAGGGGGACACCACAGACCTAGTGACCTGACCCTCAGGCTCCATATCTCACCAACCACTGCTGCTTCTGACATCAGACCACCACCATCTCATAGAGGAGGACACCACAGACCTAGTGACCGGACCCTCAGGCTCCATACCTCACTAACCACTGCTGCTTCTGACATCAGACCACCATCATCTCATAGAGGAGGACACCACAGACCTAGTGACCTGACCCTCAGGCTCCATATCTCACCAACTACTGCTGCTTCTGACATCAGACCACCACCATCTCAGAGGAGGACACCACAGACCTAGTGACCTGACCCTCAGGCTCCATATCTCACCATCCACTGCTGCTTCTGACTTCAGACCACCACCATCTTATAGAGGAGGACACCACAGACCTAGTGACCTGACCCTCAGGCTCCATACCTCACCATCCACTGCTGCTTCTGACATCAGACCACCACCATCTCATAGAGGGGGACACCACAGACCTAGTGACCTGACCATCAGGCTCCATACCTCACCAACCACTGCTGCTTCTGACATCAGACCACCACCATCTTATAGAGGGGGACACCACAGACCTAGTGACCTGACCCTCAGGCTCCATACCTCACCATCCACTGCTGCTTCTGACATCAGACCACCACCATCTCATAGAGGGGGACACCACAGACCTAGTGACCTGACCCTCAGGCTCCATATCTCACCATCCACTGCTGCTTCTGACGTCAGACCACCACCATCTCATAGAGGGGGACACCACAGACCTAGTGACCTGACCCTCAGGCTCCATACCTCACTAACCACTGCTGCTTCTGACATCAGACCACCATCATCTCATAGAGGGGGACACCACAGACCTAGTGACCTGACCCTCAGGCTCCATATCTCACCATCCACTGCTGCTTCTGACGTCAGACCACCACCATCTCATAGAGGGGGACACCACAGACCTAGTGACCTGACCCTCAGGCTCCATACCTCACCAACCACTGCTGCTTCTGACATCAGACCACCATCATCTTATAGAGGGGGACACCACAGACCTAGTGACCTGACCCTCAGGCTCCATATCTCACCAACCACTGCTGCTTCTGACGTCAGACCACCATCATCTCAGAGGGGGGACACCACAGACCTAGTGACCTGACCCTCAGGCTCCATACCTCACTAACCACTGCTGCTTCTGACATCAGACCACCACCATCTCATAGAGGAGGACACCACAGACCTAGTGACCTGACCCTCAGGCTCCATACCTCACCAACCACTGCTGCTTCTGACATCAGACCACCATCATCTTATAGAGGGGGACACCACAGACCTAGTGACCTGACCCTCAGGCTCCATACCTCACCATCCACTGCTGCTTCTGACGTCAGACCACCACCATCTCATAGAGGGGGACACCACAGACCTAGTGACCTGACCCTCAGGCTCCATACCTCACCAACCACTGCTGCTTCTGACGTCAGACCACCATCATCTCAGAGGAGGACACCACAGACCTAGTGACCTGACCCTCAGGCTCCATACCACACCATCCACTGCTGCTTCTGACGTCAGACCACCACCATCTCATAGAGGGGGACACCACAGACCTAGTGACCTGACCCTCAGGCTCCATACCTCACCATCCACTGCTGCTTCTGACATCAGACCACCACCATCTCATAGAGGGGGACACCACAGACCTAGTGACCTGACCCTCAGGCTCCATACCTCACCAACCACTGCTGCTTCTGACATCAGACCACCACCATCTCATAGAGGAGGACACCACAGACCTAGTGACCTGACCCTCAGGCTCCATACCTCACCATCCACAGCTGCTTCTGACATCAGACCACCACCATCTCATAGAGGGGGACACCACAGACCTAGTGACCTGACCCTCAGGCTCCATACCTCACCAACCACTGCTGCTTCTGACATCAGACCACCACCATCTCATAGAGGGGGACACCACAGACCTAGTGACCTGACCCTCTGGCTCCATACCTCACCATCCACTGCTGCTTCTGACGTCAGACCACCACCATCTCATAGAGGGGGACACCACAGACCTAGTGACCTGACCCTCAGGCTCCATACCTCACCATCCACTGCTGCTTCTGACATCAGACCACCACCATCTCATAGAGGGGGACACCACAGACCTAGTGACCTGACCCTCAGGCTCCATACCTCACCAACCACTGCTGCTTCTGACGTCAGACCACCACCATCTCATAGAGGGGGACACCACAGACCTAGTGACCTGACCCTCAGGCTCCATACCTCACCAACCACTGCTGCTTCTGACGTCAGACCACCATCATCTCATAGAGGGGGACACCACAGACCTAGTGACCTGACCCTCAGGCTCCATATCTCACCAACTACTGCTGCTTCTGACATCAGACCACCACCATCTCAGAGGGGGGACACCACAGACCTAGTGACCTGACCCTCAGGCTCCATACCTCACCATCCACTGCTGCTTCTGACATCAGACCACCACCATCTCATAGAGGGGGACACCACAGACCTAGTGACCTGACCCTCAGGCTCCATATCTCACCATCCACTGCTGCTTCTGACGTCAGACCACCACCATCTCAGAGGAGGACACCACAGACCTAGTGACCGGACCCTCAGGCTCCATATCTCACCATCCACTGCCGCTTCTGATGTCAGACCACCATCATCTCATAGAGGGGGACACCACAGACCTAGTGACCTGACCCTCAGGCTCCATACCTCACCAACCACTGCTGCTTCTGACATCAGACCACCATCATCTTATAGAGGAGGACACCACAGACCTAGTGACCTGACCCTCAGGCTCCATATCTCACCAACCACTGCTGCTTCTGACATCAGACCACCATCATCTCATAGAGGGGGACACCACAGACCTAGTGACCTGACCCTCAGGCTCCATACCTCACAATCCACTGCTGCTTCTGACGTCAGACCACCACCATCTCATAGAGGGGGACACCACAGACCTAGTGACCTGACCCTCAGGCTCCATACCTCACCAACCACTGCTGCATCTGACATCAGACCACCACCATCTCATAGAGGGGGACACCACAGACCTAGTGACCTGACCCTCAGGCTCCATATCTCACCATCCACTGCTGCTTCTGACATCAGACCACCATCATCTTATAGAGGGGGACACCACAGACCTAGTGACCTGACCCTCAGGCTCCATACCTCACCAACCACTGCTGCTTCTGACATCAGACCACCATCATCTCATAGAGGGGGACACCACAGACCTAGTGACCTGACCCTCAGGCTCCATACCTCACCAACCACTGCTGCTTCTGACGTCAGACCACCATTATCTTATAGAGGAGGACACCACAGACCTAGTGACCTGACCCTCAGGCTCCATACCTCACCAACCACTGCTGCTTCTGACATCAGACCACCATCATCTTATAGAGGGGGACACCACAGACCTAGTGACCTGACCCTCAGGCTCCATACCTCACCATCCACTGCTGCTTCTGACGTCAGACCACAATCATCTTATAGAGGAGGACACCACAGACCTAGTGACCTGACCCTCAGGCTCCATACCTCACCAACCACTGCTGCTTCTGACATCAGACCACCACCATCTCATAGAGGGGGACACCACAGACCTAGTGACCTGACCCTCAGGCTCCATACCTCACCATCCACAGCTCTCTGGCACCCCCTTTACCCTCAGGTCAGTCAGGGTACTGCACCTAGGGTAATTAAGTTGCCTGAAAGACTACCTTACTTTGTACTGGCTAAGGGGCACACTGCAGCGAGGGCGAGATAAGTACTACCACTCAGGTGGGAACAATAATTATCAACGCTGCTGTCGTTCCCAAACGCACAGAACAAATCTGCTGCCACCACCTTCGATTTCCTACGTAGTAACAGGTCCGGAGCCCACCCAAATTAGTAGCGCAATTCACTTCAGAGGACGTGACAGTTCGTTATAGAGCAAGGAGAGAGACAAGCTAGTAATTTTATTTCCAGGACGTCCCTTTTAACACCACATCAGGAGGTTGTCCTTCATATCCTTGATAGGGACAGGAAACACTAAAGGGGTTAAATAGCCCCTCCCCACTTCAGTGTTTTTCCTGTCCCTATCAGGAACAGACTCCGGAGAGGAGCACGAATGTGCGAAGATCAATTACCTGACTTGAAGCTCCATTCCTCCATTGGGGGCTCTGGTGCAGTGGTCGATGAAATAAGCCCACAATACCGCGAGAGATCCCTCAGAGGTCGGTTGAGCTGGGCGCTCCCGACGTCGGCCGCATTCCCTGGAGGTGCGTTATGACCGTGTGGTAGAGGCCATGACACCGCAAGTTGCACGGGTGACGACATCCGGTGGCGGCGCAGGGAAATGCAGGCCGTTCTGCGCTCCAGGAAGGGGCGTGGCTTCTACAAGACAGCAGGTCTGGCCAGCGTGCGTTCCATGGGGTGCATGCAATGTCTGAAGGGACGCATGCAAGTTTGTGATGGGCAGCAGCTGAGATCAGAAGAAGGAGGACGAATCAGATGTCTTGAAGCCGGGTAAGACGGACTACTTAAGACAGACAGCTGACAGCACACACACTGACTTAGTAAGATGGAGAGTGCTAGCCGTCCTGAAGTCCAGTCCTTAGAATCATCCCTGGATCTCGTGAGTGGGCTATAATAAGGCCTTCCTAGCCAGGCTACATACAGATAGCTATAGGACCTTCATATCCGTATTGCCCCTAGGACAAGGAGACGAATACGCAATCCACGACAGTAGTCAAGAGGAAATCTAATAAATGTCCGTTATGCGCCACAAGATTTCCCGAGGCATACAACAAGAAATTGTGCGAGACATGGATCGCCAAACTGCTCAAACAGGAACAAACGTCCTTATTGGCCAATATACGGACCATGATCAGAGAGGAGGTCCAGGCTAGTGTCGCTACTGATGAACCGCCCCAATCCCTCCCCTCTAAAAGACCCAGAGGGAACCTGGACCTAAGCTCCGAGGAATGGGAAGTCTCGGGCTACTCTGACCCAGACTCAGGGGAAGGAGAGACCTCCTCAATATTTCTTTCTGGAGATCGGAAAAGATACTTATTTTCTTCCGAGGACACAGACACCCTGCTACAAGCAGTCCGGAACACCATGAAAGTTGAGGAATCTACGGAGTCATTGACAGTCCAAGATGAGATGTTTGGCGGCCTGAGAGCCTGTAGAATAGGGTAGTTACTATGAATAACCACATAACGGCGATGATACTAGAAGAATGGGAAGACGTGGGAAAGAAGCTCGTTGTCTTAAAGGACTTCAAATACCGCCTTCCCTTTAATCCAGAGGATACTAAGACGTGGGAATCAGCTCCGAAAATTGATATACCGGTAGCCAGAGTATCAAGAAAATTAGCCATTCCATTCGAAGATTCTTCAGGCCTTAAGGACCCGATTGACAAGAGCAGAGGACCTCCTAAAAAAAGGTGGGAAGCATCAGCAGCAATTATGAAAGCTAACGTAGCTGCGACTTCAGTAGCCAGATCAATGAGTATCTGGGTAGAGGCGCTGGAAGCTCAGATCAAAAACAGAACCCCCAGAGAAGAGATTGTAAAATCCTTACCATTATTGAAGATGGCAACTGACTTCATGGCGGATGCCTCAGCGGAGTCAGTCCGTTTTGCAGCCAGAAGCAACGCATTATCTAATGCAGCCAGGCGTGCAGAGTGGCCAAGAACGTGGTCAGGGGATACTTAATCTAAAATATAAACTTTGTTTAATTCCATTCTCTGGCCTCCATGTATTCGCTCCAGTGTTAGACGATTTACTGGTCAAGAAAAAGGGCTTCCCAGAACAAAAACAAAAGGAAAAAGCCATCCTTTCAGAGGCCCGATTTCATCCAAGACAGGATTATAGTGGCAAAGGTAAAGCCGGAAGGTGAAGCTTCCCTAAAGAGGGGGCAGGGGTAGTGGATCCTTTCGTGACCAAGGGACAGGGTCAGGCAGACAATGACGCCAAGCACATTGGGGGAAGACTTCAACGCTTCTCAAAAGGACGGCGAAACATCACCCAGAACCATTGGATACTCCCAACACTTGCTTACGGTTACAGATTAGAGTTTACTCAGATGCCCCCCAGAAGATACTGCCTGACCCGCAGCCAGTCTCCAGCGGTCCATCAGAGATTCCTAGAGGACATACAGGAGCTCATACAAGCAGAAGCCATAATCCCGGTACCTTTTTTCGGACACTTCCACGCCCACTACTCAAGTCTCTTCCATAAAAAAGCCAGGAGAGTACCAGACCATAAAACTTAAAACCACTGAACCAGTGGGTAATTTACAGGTGTGCCAAGATGAAGACCATCAAATCCATCATACCGTTAATAAGGAAAGATTCAGTAATGTGTACAATAGATCTCAAAAGCGCATATTACTATGTGCCCATCCATCCATCACATCAGAAGTACCTCAGGTTCGCAATAAAAGACCGAGGGAAGACACCATTTCCAATTTCTACCATACAGGCTTTCTTCCAGACCAAGAATCTTCACAAAGCTCATGGCAGAAGCGATGGTCTTCCTACGGATAAAGGACGTTCTCATAGTTCCGTACTTGGATGACCGGTTGCTGGTGGCAGATTCACGACAGCAGATGGAACAGTGTCTAAGAGACTGTCGCTTCTAGAGAGCCTGGGATGGGTGATCAATAGTGATGAGCGAATATACTCCTTACTTGAGATTTCCCGAGCACTACCGGGGGTCCTCAGAGTATTTTTCAGTGCTCGGAGTTTTAGCTTTTAGTGCTGCAGCTGAATGATTTACATCTGTTAGCCAGCATAAGCACATGTGGGGGTTGCTAGGGAATCCCCACATGTACTCAGCCTGGGTAGTAGCTGTAAGTCATTCAGCAGCAGCACTAAAACTCCGAGAACTAAAAAAAAATACTCGGAGGACCCCCGAGCGTGCTCGGGAAATCTCAAGTATCTAGTATAATCACATCACTTAAGATAAACCTAAAAGAGTCAAGTCTCGAGCCAAATTAGAGAAAAACCTTCTTGGGGGTCCTTCCAGACTCAGGGAAAGAATATTCATTCCTTCCATCCCACAAACTACTGGCAGTCAGACAAAAAGCTCAGATGTTGGGAAAAGAGTACACCACTATCAGAGAAGCCATGAGAGTGCTACGCCTGATCACCTCCTGCATCTCAAGCGTTCAGTGGAGCCAATTTCACTCGATGGTGTTACAGTGAGATCCTTTCCAAATGGTACGGAAGAGAAGAGTCATAATTTGGACAACAAAATCACTAACCAGAGAAGTATAACGTCCCCTGTCTTGGTGGATCAACATCTATCTACAGCAGGGCAAACCCTGGAGAATGTCGCCATGCATAAACATAACTACGGACGCAAGCCTCAGTGGTTGGGGAGCTCACAGACGGTCGTTACCTTCAGGGAACATGGTCCTCATGGGTGCGCAACAACTCAAACTTCAGAGAACTCAGCAGATAGGGAAGCGCTGAGCAGAACTCCGCAGCAGCTCATCAACCTTCATGTCAGAATATTCTCCGACAATTCAACTACACTACCCTTCCTACTACATCAGGGGGGTCCGAGGCACCGTCCTCTACAAGACCTAACAAACAATATTCTCCTGGGCAGAACTCAACCTAAGATCCGTAACGGAGGTACATCTGAGAGGCGAAAAGAACCAAGTGGAAGATATTCTCAGCAGGAAGAAAATACAACCCGCAGAGTGGGCCTTAAATCAAGAGGTATTCACACATCTTACAGACATCTGGGGTTTCCCAGAGATAGACTTGATCGCTTCAGGAATAAACTCAAAAACAAAACACTTCTCGTTGAACCCAGGAGACAACCCGACGGCAGTAGATGCCTTAGCACAGGACTGGGATATGGAGCTGGCACACGCCTTCCCTCCTCTGCCCTTAATTCCGAGAGGTCTGCGGAAGATCCAAGAGTCAGACAACAGTTATTCTAATAGTGCAGTACAGGCCCAAGAGCAGCTGGATCCCAGTTTTAACGGAATCTACCAAGCTGGGGTACCTCTTTCAGTACCACCCCGTGTTTCCGGAGGTCCACTCTGCTTTGGCTGGAATCTGAATGAAAGACGCTGGCAGGAATTGCTTGATTACATGGGCACATATAAAATCTCACTGCTTCTCCACGTGTTTCCAGTCTGACAACACTTTACTCACAGGACACAGAATATATCACACAGATACAGAGGGCAGGCCAATAGAAAAGCGGCAGGCCAGACATACATTACAATAGCCGCAGGTGGCCGGAGCCTGCCGATATTTACTGTGGGAATTACAAAGGTGGGGGGAGGACAAAAGGGGAACATCTTGTCCCCTCTGCCCAGGGGCACAGCCTGTGGGCCGATGCATTAGGGGCATGCATCTCACATGGAACCTATTATACATACATATAGCTGCACAACATATTCTGGGTGCTGAGTGGTTCCGTAACACGGGTATTGAGATAGATGGCGTTAGAGGATCCAATTTTCCTACCATTACAACAGAACCTCCTGACACAGGGCCATCTTATTCATCAGAATCTAGAGTTCCTCCAGCTTTCAGCCTGGATCCTGAGAAGGAGATCCTGAAATGTAGAGGCCTGTCAGAGTCAGTCATATCTACCTTACAAAAAAGTAGAAAGTCAGTCACGTCAGCCATATATCTTAAAGTCTGGAAATTTTTTTTGCTCACATTGGGCCTGCACAATACCCTTTAAACAGGAACCTAATATTCCTCAAGTTCTATATTTTCTTCAAGCTGGCTTCGACAAAGGTCTAAAACCCAATACACTGAAAGCACAAATCTCAGCTCTGGGCTCCTCTGATTACCCTCTGGATGAACACCCCTGGGTGGCAAGGTTCATTACAGCCACTCAACATACTAGACCTCCAAGACGCAGTTCCGTCCCCCCCTTGGGACCTAAACTTTGTCTTGAATAATTTACGGGAAAATCCTTATGAACAGTTCAAAGATTAACGGCACCAAGACTCAACAATGCAGGGAGCGCTGAATG